>NC_030854.1:2275043-2451094 GCF_000208745.1 Theobroma cacao
TTAATATTTTAAATAAATTATCAATTATTAATATTTAAAAAAAATAAAATAAAAATTAATCATAATAATATTTAAAATAAATAAATATTAATATTCAAATGATTAATTATTAATATTTTAATTAAATTCTAGATTATTAATAAATAAAAAATCTAATAAAATAAAATGTCATATAAATAATAAAGGGTGTTTTTTTCTTTTTATTTTCTATTCCTTTCTTATTCAAAAGTTATTGTTACCAACCAAACACTACAATAAGTCATAATAATTATTCCTGGTCTATTCCCTTTGTCATACCAAACTAAGTAATAATTATTCTATTCTATTCCCACCTCATTCAATTCCCACATAATAACTATTCTATTACATTCACTTGTCTATCCCGCCAACCAAACGTACCATTAGAACCAGAATACTTTATGGAGACACAGCCCCTTATCCACAGCATAGAGCTCGATGGGTACCCAAAGCCTCTGATACTGTGAACAAGAAGTCCTAGCTAAACAGAATCAAAAGCCTTTTTGAGGTTTATCTTCAATGTACATCTAGGAGACAGACCTTTCCTCTGGCAACCTCTCACAAGTTCTTGGGCCAGAAGAACATTATCCTACAAGCTCCTACCTTCCACAAATGCACTCTGGTTTGCACAAAGCATGCTTGGTAAGCACTTCTTAAGCCTATTGGAAATGAGCTTAGTACATAATGCATTTGTAAATGGTGGAACAACATGAGATAGGTCTGAATTCAAAGATGGAGGAAGGATTTGGTACTTCAGGGACTAAGTTAATAATGGTAGAATTTATGGCTTGAAGCGTCATCAGCCACTGTAGACCAAGCAGCCCTAAAGAATTGTGCAGTATAACCGCCAGGGCCATGGGCTT
Organism: Theobroma cacao; assembly: GCF_000208745.1. Lineage (NCBI taxonomy): Eukaryota > Viridiplantae > Streptophyta > Magnoliopsida > Malvales > Malvaceae > Theobroma > Theobroma cacao. Next base: position 2,275,925 of record NC_030854.1, read on the forward strand.
TGCTTCCATTAAGGGAAAATGTAGTAGACTTCACCTCTTCCTGTGTAATGGGAGCCTGCAGGATATTTCTAGATTCATCATAAAAGGATGTCTTCAAGATGGCCTTAGCCTCATCAACAGAGCAACTCTCCACTTCATCATCAATTATTCCAAGCAGCTTAATGTAGAAATGGATATCCTTTTGAGAAACAAATTTTATTGTCATATGAATCTTAGAGGAATTTCCTGGCATTATTAATTTTATGGAAATAGGCTGTTTCTGATCAACCTCTTATCAGCTACCAATAAGTTTATCAATCCAGCAGAGACTTTCTTTTATTCAGCAACCAAGTCTGCAGATGTTGCATGAGAAAGAAGGCTGTTTTGTATAGCAGAAAGTTCTTGTCCTTTTTCTTGAACTCGCAATGAGATGTGGCTGAAGTGTTTCTTATTAGCTTCAACAGCTTAGGTTTCTGGTGCAGTACAAACATAGGGCGACCTGTAAGAGGACAGTCCCAGACGTTGACCACAACTTCCAAAAACTCCTCATGCTGGGTCCAGAGATTAAAAAACTTGAAAGGCCTTAGGGGGGGATACAATATCAGAGTTAAGTTTGATGAGTGCAGGACAGCGGTCTGATATCCCAGGGCTCATAATTCAACAGCAGAAGAAGGAAACGCATCCACACAAGCATCATTTATAAAACTCTATCGAATTTCCCAGCTAAACATTCTTTTGGTCTCTCATTACAACGAGACAAAAGGAACCAGTATAAGGATGGTGCATTACCTGCAGCTGCAATAGACAAGGCTGAAAATCCTTAATGTCACTCCCGGGAACTTGAGATCCATCATAATCTGAATCTTCAGATACATTCTTTATGATGTTAAAGTCCCCTGCTAACACCCAGGTAAGGTCCGAGTGAGAGGCATGAAATGCAGTTAATTGATTCCATAATCGTCTTCTAAATAATTAAAACCTGACTTCAGCTGTAGTAATGTGACAGACGATGGCCTGATCAGAGCTGGAGAGAAGTGTTACTGATAGCAAATTTTTCCAAAGAGTCCATATTCTACCATCTACATCATTCTTATAGTTATGAAGGGACTGCCACCCCTTAAAACCCAAGATTCTATCCTTATTCTTCTTTTCTCTAGTCTCAAGAATACAAATTAAATAAAGGGTCGGTTTTTAAAATAACTCTTAAAGATAAGATGTTTTCAAAAATAATTTTTATTATAATTTTAACTATTTTTGATCAAGTTGAATAAAATTATCCTTAATGAAATTACACGTTATGATGTTACATGCCATATACAAAAATATATTACACATCATGATTAGGTTATTACGCGTCATATGTAAAAACATGTGACATTTCATGGTTAGGTTGTGACACGTCATGTACAGAAACATGTGACATGTCATGTACAAAAATATGTGACACTTCATAGTTAGGTTGTTACACGCTATGTTGAAAAAATACTGTTGTTACACGTCATGTACAAAAACATATTACACGTTATGGTTGAAAAAAATTATTACACGCCATGTTAAAAAAAATATTATTATTACACGTCATGTTAAAAAAATATTATTATTACACCTCATATTCAAAAACATTTTGTTACACTTTAATGTCTAAAATGTTGTTGTTATTTACGAACTAAAACTTCAAATCCTCTCAACTCTCTTCATTTTTTTTTGACAATTTGGCATCGATTAAAATGTTTCTAACATATTTTCATAAATCAAAACATAAATTTTCTTATCTAAAACACCTATTTCAACCAAAAATAAAAAATAAAAAATTTTTAAACCTAGATTTATAAATTTTAATTTTTTGAGTTTATTGATGTCTAGGTCTCGAATTGATTCAATTAAAAACTATTTCAAACATCTGTGATCATTTCTACCGTTTTAGTTTTACCGAAAATACCTAAAAATCAAAATTTTCCAATAACCACCGACCCAAGCACATCAAAACCATTGCTTGGTGTCTTGAAAACGCAAAAAAGAGAAATCTGAAAATATGAGAGAGAAATCGGAAGCATAGCAGACAAATGCCGAAGAGAAAAATCGATAAAATTTGAGAGACTGTGATGATGAGAGAGAGAAATTATAAACACAAATAGAAAAAAATTATGATAAATGATTTAATTTATTTAAAATAATTTTAAAAATATTTTTGTCGAGTCATAACTGAATATGATTAAAAATAATTAAACTTGATGATTATTTTTAAAATATATTTTTATCAAGAAAGTATGTTCCTCGTAATTTTCCTTTAAAGTTAAATTAAATCAATCTTTAAAGACAAAGGTAAGACTTCACCTCCTGCTTCGTGGGATCATTCAATCCCCTAAAGTCAGAATATTCACAAAGAACAAGAGCAGGTAAGAACATTGTCAACAACAGGATCACCTGTTTGACTAGAATTCACTCCCATCTTCTTCTTGGCGTGATTGTTCCTTTTCCTCTTTTTGGATTCCGCTTATCTCACCAGTGCAGACACCCCTGCAGCAGCTGCTCTTGCGTTTTCAGTATTGTCAGGACATTGGAGTTGTTTCTCCTACACAAGTATCAACAACAACTGAAAGTGCTGGGGATTTTTCCACTACATCCTGTTTCATCTGTTCTTGGGGCTTAGGAACCCACTTCTGCTCGGTTTTCTGGCAGGTGGCACAGGATTATGATTAGGACGATCTTTAGTAGGATGCCCAAAGGTTGAACAATGAGCAGGGGATGCTCTCAACGCATGATTAGCAGGCTAACCCGTGTCTTAACTGATTTTTCCTCCTTTCGGCCTAATTTTCTCGATTAATCCACTTTCTTTCCTAGTTTCTTCATAACTCTGATCTTTCTTCTCATTTTGATCGATTCTTTTTCAGTTTTTCCATCTCAGCTTCCTCTCCATTGATCTCAACCTCTACAACCGTAACCTGAGATTCAACTTTCACGTGTCGAGAGCTTTTTACAGCCCCCTGTAGGTATATCTTCAATCCCCCTTTTTACAACTTCTTTTAACTTAAACTATCCAATTTTTTCATTGTTATAAGAAATCTATTTTCATTAGAAAGATGGTAAAGGGTATCTTCTCCTGTCAGTTGAGCAATGATAGCAATAGATGAAATGATGATAATGCAGAACATGACCAAGGCAAAGTTTCATTCATTATGATGAGGAATAATAAAATGTTCTCTGCTTTATCTCTTTCACAGAAATTACTGATTCATAGTTCCAGGGCCAATTGAATCTAAACCCTGTTAAAAAAAATTAACATGAACTAGAAGTTATAGAGAAGTAAAATTATCAAGTGTCTTTCACCTTCTTACAGGGTGAAGATATCCAGGTAACTGGTAACAAGAGAATTCAAAGAGAAGGGGAAGTATTGAAAGCGGAAATTCAGCTTTCTGTGCTTCCATTCCAGGTTTTGATGAGCTCCGAAACAAGCAAGAAAAGGGTACTAGTCATTATAATTTGTGTCGTAGAGTGCAAGCATGAGGAAGTTTGGTGACAGCTATGATTGTATGCCCAGAGTCCAGCCTTATCAGTCCATGCTCTCCTTTTCCTTTCTTAAGCCGTGAAACTCCTTTTCCAATAAAAACGTTCTTCACAATAATTGCAATTGATGAAAGGGGTTCATAATTTACAGCAATTAATGCCCACCATGCTCCTTTTGCACCAAAACTCATGATAAATTGAAAACATTGTAGACAACTAAAGTAAAGGCAGAGGAATGTTGGTCAGCAATCAACCAAGTAAATTCCCAAGTGTCAAGTTTGATTATTATGATCAGACAGCTTAAGTTTTAAACTTTTTCACAAATGGGCAGAGGTAGGAACTCAAAGAACTCTGATGAACTGGTATGGATGCAGTGATATGGAAAAAGAAATGTAATCCTCCTTTTCTTTATCTCGCTCTCACGTTTTTCAATGCAAGGAACACTGGCCTACACCTACTGACTTTGGTGGTGAAAGAATTCCGCCGCAGCAAAAGGCTTTGCACAACAGACAGAATTCTTTTGACCTGATCGGCGGTTTATATTACTGTTCTTGGGGTTTGGGCAGTGGAATAAAGTCTTCTTTGTTTCTTTTGGAAAAGGGTATCCAATGCCTGCGTTTCTTTGTCAGTTTGACCTGATGCAGCCTGTCATTTTCAACAGAGCTGAAGACCCAAACAATAAAGTATACTCAGGTCTAACAAGCTATCAGAAACTCACTTGCTGTCACATGAAAATATGAGCCAGCTAACAGCTGGTAAAACACTTGTACAAAAGGCATAGAATTGAAGGTGGTCAAAAAGGATTTTGGAGAAGTATACACTCAGCTGAACTACTGATGGAACTTTTTTAACAGAAATAACTTTTTGCTGTCAAATTACTTTAAAAGAAGACAAAGACACAGAATCTGAAATTGAAATGTTAAAGGCCTTTAAACCCTTTAACTAGGGATTCAAGAAATGATGGCAAAAGTAAAAATTAGTCTATTTAGAGATGTGGAGAGAATAAGGATGAATTGATGAAATAAAAATATTCAGATGAAAGAATATCAGACAATTCTTGCAGCACATTTAATTAATGTACAAAGATACAAGTCCCTACTCTCTCTTGACTTAAGACATTTCACATTTCCACAACTTAGAAAAAACAAGTTAATTAAACCCAAAACCCTTTCTCTTCAAACATGGCTAAAAGAACAAAAACCAAATAATCACCCCCAAAAAAGCTTCAGAAGAAAGCATTCCTTTGATCCACAACATCTACACTGGCAGAGCAAGACAGCAACCTATTGAAAAACCTGAAAAATACAACCTTCACTTTCCTCCATACGAAACACTTTCTCCTAATGCGTCTCTTTTGGCTGCTGTTCCTCCTCTTCCCATGAGCCACCTTGTCTTTAACTCTCCCAAAGCATTTCACAGTCTTTTCAGGCACAGTTTCTTTCCTGGAGAACCTATAGCTCCTTAAGTACATCTGCCTGCAGGAGATACCGTCAACAACCCTAGGGTGGCCATGCATGCCTGAGCTCCTTGACCTCACAAACTCTGCATCCGACTCTGGCCACTTGTAAAGATTCACGTAGGTTGCCCTGACAGGCACCCGGGGGTCTCTAGCATCATTCAAACAACTAGAAATGCAAGCAGATGTCATTTCTTCCAAGGGTTTCTTTTAGGGTGTGGGCAGAGTTTGATCAGATTTATGAACTAGGTTTTTGAGAGTTATAAGATTGAACAAAGCTTAGATTGCAAGAAAAGATATATAATGTAAAGAAAGAAAGAAGGAAGAAAAAAGGGTGAAAGCCAGGGAGAAATGGGCAAATGGGGTTGGTTCCGAGTGGGATTTATCATGCCATGACTTAGCAGAAATGAAGGTGTTTCCAGCAGTGGTGTGCGCTGTTAGGCAAAGAGTGGATAGGCTAATGATGTTAATTTTTTATTGACCAAAATGGGCAGCCATAAAGTAGATTTGTAGTTGATTGAATGCAGTCTCGGGGGTTAATTATGTAAACCCCACAAGAAGACATTGTTGAGTCTGTAATTAAATAAGCATCACGCGTGGTTTGCAGGCATATTTGTCAAAAACTCTTTGACAGTTTCTTTCGTTCATACAGTGGAGAAGGTTTTAATTCGATGGGGAAATCAACCTAATTTCTTTGATCACTCTTTTTCCATATTCACAACGTTGAAAGTGATTAAACTACAAAGCTTTTGTTGCTCTGACTCTCTTCCACCGTATTTGCATATGGCTCACAATTTACATGTGAAAACTCCATAAACATGATTGGTGCTTCCCAAGCTTAGAAGATTCATTCACTTAATAGCTTGGAAAAACCCAAATCTCAGGATTTTCTCAGTTGATTGTTCTACATCTCCTGAGTTCCTATCCCTTTGCTTTGCACTCAACCATGGGGTTAGAAAAAGTGCAGCCATTTATGGTCTTGCATGAACAAACAAGAGGTGGGTCATTGTGTTTTGTAGGCTTCGAGACAGTCAGCCCATTTCTCCTTGGACAAAATGGATTACATGAGACTATGAGAAATGGCCTGACTTCCAAGGAGCAAAGTTCAAGCTCAAGCCCAAACCTTTCAGAACTAACAAATGTAATTATATAGGCCCCATCATCAATTCAATCAGAACAAAAAAGGCTTTGATGGACCCTACAAAAGCAAGCATCCCAGACAAAGGCTCTGTTTGTGTCCCATTTAATGATCGTCAAAGCCAAACTTCTTTCTCAACATTTCTTCCCCGTCTTTTTCTGCTCTCGGGTTTTCCGCAGACATTGTCTTGGTCTTCATCCACAGGCCTGACTTTCTTGCTGATGTAACCTTTGTCATTTGTTTCTTGTTCAAGTCCTCGTGATTTTGACTCTTGTTCAAAAAATTCCATCAAACAGTAATTTCCACTTTCCTTTTCTTGTCACAAGAAAAGTATACGCTTGGAAATTTGGGAACCCAAAGCACAACGTCCTTCACCAACTCTACAAGTTCAAGGTCTTTGTGGAGTTCTAAGTTTCCCGGACCCTTCCTAATTGCCTTTCTTATTTTCTTTATTTGCATTTGTTCAGGAAGAAAATCAATGCAAGAAGTCTGTTTTAGACCACACCTGATGGCTCATCTCACGTTGGATTTGAATTTTAATCAATCAACATTAGTGATTTAAACCTACTCTTTAGAAAATTTTATGATTTAAATCTGAAAACATATTGGACTAATAATACTTAAGCTCGAATTATTACAAATTGTACTTAAAATTTTAGTCAATTGAATGTGATATATCATCCTAAATTTCACATGAATATGACTATTAAAATAAAAAAATATTTGATACATTATCGAGTTATTAAATCTTAACACCTTATTAATGATTTATTATTTTAAAAAAATAAAAAAATTAATATTAAAATCTAATGTCATTTTTAGATCTCATCAGGATTTATTTCTTTCAAAATAATACTTCATTAATGAAGTATCAAGATTTAATGACATGATTGTGTACATAAATTATACACTATTAACGTATTAAATATTAATTTTGTTTAAATTTACATAAAATTTTAAATAGATTGAACTAATAATACTTAAAATCGGGTCGGATTGTTACAAAATACATATCAAATTTTGTTCCAATTGAATGATTGGTAAGTAGCTTTTTAATTTTTTATAATAAAAAAGTTCAAATTTTATTTTTTAAAATTAACAAAATTCAATTTTTATTTTTTAAATAAAAATTATATATTAATTAATGAGTAAAATACTTACTTTTGATGGGAGCCATATGCGGAATTTTTGAGCATTAAAGATCAGGAGGATAGTGGGAGTGGGAGTGGGGGACATAAAAGTCAATGTCCGGCTTGGAATCTTTACTTTGAATGATTACGCAACTGTTTGGAAGCGGGTTGATGAAATCCCTGCGGCCTTTTCCTAATGTAGAAAATTCGTACGTAGATTTGCCCTTTGCTTCTCCATTCCACTCTCTCTGTTTTTAGTCATAAATGGTTACTTTTGAATTCTCTAATTTACCGTATTCTTCTCATTTTGATCCTCCATGGTACTTGAAATTATATTTAAGTCCCTTTGTTTAATCCACCAATTTGGTATTTAATGGTTTGGAATCTCAAAACCTTTTTGGTCATAATTTCTAAAAAAGTTGTGATACTTTTATAATTATCCATATAAGAGTGATTAATCGAACAAAATCAAGCAAGAAAAGGGTTTTAAAAAATCAAATAATATTTAAATAATACATCTTTTAATTGTACTCAAGTATTTAAAAAAACTAATTTTTTACTGTGGATGTTAATTTCAAATTCGAATCTTCGTATAAAAAGAAGAATGCTTAAAATAAGTACAACACAAAATTTTTTATTATGGATGTTAATAAATACGTTATAATCAGATACTTATATTATCCAATCTGATTGAAAAAGAATAAAGTATTTTATAATCTAATTTAGATAATAAAATTATTATTCCTTACGTGTTTAGATTAAAGATTGGATTGTAATCATAAAAAATAAAATCCAAATAAATCATTAAATAATATTGAAAGAATTTGACGAACAAATTAAAAAAAAAATGATGGCAGATTTTTGTTTTGTTTGACGTCATATATTAAACAAATATTATTTGATTTGAGTCAAATTGTCAACAGGGTGAAGCCTTCCCTGGATCACTTCATTTAATATATATATTTTTTTAGAAAAAAAAGAAAATAAATTAAAAAAACTCTTGGGGTTGGATGAGAATGAGAAACTGGGAAGCAAAGAGGTAGGGCCCACGGGGCAGATTGCCGCCACGACGAAGACAGATTTCGAATCAAAAACTTTAACCCTTTGCTATGGCAAATGGACCATTTTTGAGAGCAAACCTTTGACTTCCTTTGCCCAACGGGTGTGGATTCAAACCCAAGAACATTCCCAGAAACCTCCAAGGCACACCCCACGAGGCGCTTCTTATTCATTGCTCATTGCCAGCTATTTACAGTTATTACCCCTGAGTACGGTAGATATTTCTTTGGTTCGGTATCTCAAATTAATTAAATGTTTTGTCCAATTTTGTCCTTGATCCGGGGACCAAATTAATTCAATCAAGTTAGATCAATTCGTCTCCATTTTTTTTTATACAAATTTGGAGATTACTTTCTTTGCATTCAAGCAAGCTGAGTTAACCACGATATATAAATATTAAGGTTAAAATTTTAAATTTTATTTAAGATAATATCTATGAATAAAGTGTAATTTTATATCATTGTATATCTTAACATAGTTTTTTTTTAAAAAAATTCAAAATCAAAATATTCTTCTATTTTTTTAACGAAATAATTTTTTATAAATTTTTTTTAATCAAATTAGAAAAATACAATAATAAAAGTTGTATTCGAAATTTGATTTATTACTTTAAGTAAAGTGATAAATTTGAATTTTATCTAAAAATAATCAACTATCTAATTTGGATAGCAATGTAGTAACAAATCTTTTTTTGAAAATTAATATTTATTGCCTGATTAATACAAGGAAACTAATCTCAATTACATTATTTAAAAGTAAGCTAATGGCTCCATCAAGTGGTCAAAGGTAAGTTAAAAAAATCTCCTCAATCAATATCCCCATATTCATTATGAAATCTGCAATTATATTGAAGACGCGATGAACCTACACCTCTCAATTTCTCTTAAGCAAAATGTGTATGACTTCGATTAAATCTGAATTTAAATAAAAAAAACTAAACGTGAACGATAATGCATCAACCACTAATTTATTATAAACGGAAACATCAAGACGACTAAACGTGGATAATAACACACCAACCATTAATTTGCTATCAACTTAAACATCCTAAAAACCTTATTCCCATACACGCGCGAGATCTCTATAGACACCCAAAGTACTAACAAATTTTTTCCATGTCGATAAGTGACAAGCTTGACTCTTCTATTCGGATTCAATAATGTTAAGCTTTTTAATAGCTAAACATCAAAACAAAAGTCTAAGAAATGATTTTGAATGGAATAATAAGGCTAGAAATGCTTGGGAAACAAGTATTCGTGAAAAATTGAAAGTGACAAAACTATGTTAAGCAATAGAATAAGTGAAGGGTCAACAGACTTTTCTTGCATGGTGCACATTCTCACGAGTTTCCTAGTCCCATTTTTTGTTGATATTGGACATGCTTTACCTCTGGCCTAAGTTTCTCCAACCTCAAACAATGACTAGACGCATATTTTCCCATAGGATAAGTCCTTATCATTAGATTAAAGTCTAAGAAAAACAAATGGCGTCGTCCCAACTAAAGAATAGTATGCGCATTTTCTATGTTGGCTTTGCTTCACCTTTTTTTGACCATTGCTTCATAAAGTAGTGTATTTGTCTAATAAAGCTTTTTACGCTCTTGTCTTGAAGCTTCCCCTTTTATGACCTTTTACTATTCACTCTGTTTATATAATTCGTCTTCTCCTGTCGCTTCTTGTCAATGTCCACTTTATGCCTAACAAAATACGTACAAATTTCGTTTCTTATCCATTCTTCTAATTTCGTCTAAATTTCATCCAAATCAGTAAAAATTTATATTTGATGCACGGTCATATTAACATTAAATTAACTATTATTATTTTTTAATAGATAAATTTAAAGTTAAAAACTCTAAAAAATAATTATTTATTTTAACAAAAAATTATAAAGTGATATTTGGTGATTAAATAATAATGTAAACGTATTATACATTAACAATGAATTACATATAAATTTTTATAATATTTTAACCAATAATATTGATATTAAAAAAAGAAAAGTCAAAAGATGAATGATGTATTATTATTTATGTTAAAATGTAGTATGTAGAATGAACCTTATCGTATCTATGTACCTTAAAGAATTATTTTTTCCCGTCCAATAATTGTGTTACTATCGTATAAAAGTAATAAATTTTATTTACCGTTAAAGTTATTTTTGTCCTGTTTTCTCTGGCTACCTACCCTAGGGCAGCGACAGTGTAAAAGAAAGGAAAACGTATGAAGGAAGAGAACGAAACGACATCACAGCCGATAGGACGGAGTCATATAGGAAACTGCCAATTATCCGTTTCGATTTTGCCAGCTGTCACCATCTAAGCAGACGTCACGTTTCTACCTCACCAGAACTGCTTGGTGGTGGTACGGCGAAGTTTCGCTAATCACAATCAAGAATTCTTAATCACGATCAATTGAGTGATAATCGCAGATAGAAAGGGAGTCAGCGAGCGGCCAGAGAGAGAGAAGTATAAAGCAAGAGAAATAAAAGAGATTGGCATAGTGGGAATAGCACAATCCTCTCTGCGAGTATATCAATGAATCCTTGAAGTTTTCTCTTCCTGTTTCTCGCGCTATTCTCGATAACCAAACACCTTAATCTTCCCCGCCCGCCCTAGGGTTTCTCCATTTTGATCTTCGTAACCGATCCAAAAATGGGAAAAGGAGGAGAAGGTTGTGGAAAAGGAGAAATGATTACCTCTCGACCAACCGCCGATCCAGATGTATTTCCTGCTTGGGCCAAAGATATCCAAGAATGCGAGAAGCGTTACCAAGTTAACAAAAAATTGGGATTATCATCGGCGGAAGTCGAAAATCGGCGCAAGATCTACGGCTACAATGAGTTGGAAAAACACGAAGGGCAATCGATATGGAGTTTAATCCTTGAACAGTTCAACGACACGTTAGTTCGAATCTTGCTTGTGGCAGCAGTAGTTTCTTTTGTCCTGGCTTGGTACGACGGTGAAGAAGGCGGTGAAATGGAAATTACCGCTTTCGTTGAACCGTTGGTAATATTTTTGATCTTGATCGTCAACGCCTTCGTCGGTGTTTGGCAAGAGAACAACGCGGAGAAAGCATTGGAAGCTTTAAAAGAGATCCAATCGGAACAAGCCACGGCGATCCGAGATGGAGTGAAAATTCCAAACTTGCCGGCTAAAGAGCTCGTTCCCGGTGATATCATCGAACTGAAAGTGGGGGATAAAGTCCCGGCCGACATGAGAGTTTTAGAGTTAGTTAGTTCCACTTTGAGAGTCGAGCAAGGTTCGTTAACGGGAGAGAGCGAGGCGGTTAATAAAACCAACAAGTTAGTTAGCGAAGACGCTGATATTCAAGGGAAAAGAAGCATGGTTTTTGCCGGAACAACGGTGGTTAACGGAAATTGTTTCTGTTTGGTTACACAAATTGGGATGGAAACGGAGATCGGGAAAGTCCACGCTCAAATCCATGTGGCGGCGCAGAGCGAAGAAGATACGCCGTTGAAGAAGAAGTTGAATGAGTTTGGGGAGGTTTTGACGATGATTATTGGGGTAGTTTGTGTCTTTGTTTGGTTGATTAATGTTAAATACTTCCTTAGTTGGGAATTTGTGGATGGTTGGCCAAGGAATTTTAAATTTTCCTTCGAGAAATGTACCTATTATTTTGAGATTGCGGTCGCATTGGCTGTTGCTGCCATTCCTGAAGGATTGCCGGCGGTTATAACTACTTGTTTAGCACTTGGAACACGAAAAATGGCTCAAAAGAATGCGCTGGTGAGGAAGTTACCCAGTGTTGAGACATTGGGATGTACTACTGTGATTTGCTCTGATAAAACAGGGACCTTGACTACCAATCAGATGGCAGTGGCTAAGCTTGTGGCTATGGGAGGTGATGCGGGTACGTTGAGGAGTTTTAGGGTTGATGGGACTACGTATAATCCTTCTGATGGGAAAATACATGATTGGCCAAGTGGTGGAATGGATGCTAATCTTCAAACTATCGCGAAGATTGCTGCTATATGTAATGATGCTGGTGTTACGCATTCTGAAAATAAGTTTGTTGCTCATGGAATGCCTACTGAGGCAGCAATAAAGGTTAGCCAGGCACTTACCCTTGGTTGCTTTCTTGACTTGTTTATAACTGTGTTTATTTGTTTGCAATGTATTCTGTTTAGAGCATGAGAAATTTATTTAGTGTAGGCTGATAGTCAGTGTACGGTGATGCTGTTAATAACAGAGTTCATGCATATTTTGTTGATCTGTGCCTGCTCTGAAATAGGCATTATAGTGATTTTAGTATCTGATTCATCTCTATATCTTCTTGCTACAGGTTCTTGTTGAGAAAATGGGCCTCCCAAAAGGATCTCTTAGCGGTGGATCAGCTGGCAGTGATATTCTACGTATGTTAGATATTCACATAATTTATTTTTACTTTTATTATTTTCTTTCTAGCGTTAAGACTTGTAAACTTAAATATGTTACATGATGTGATCTAAAGGTTGTTGCCAATGGTGGAATGAGTATGAGCGTCGGATTGCAACCCTTGAGTTCGATCGTGATAGGAAGTCAATGGGTGTTATTGTCAATTCCAAATCAGGACGAAGGTCATTGTTAGTGAAGGTGCTATCTCTATCTCTTATCATTTTTTTCTTACTTAAAAGCTGAAAATTTTGGTTTTTGGCATCTTGATTATCTTGTGATCAACTGGAAATGCTTGTTTTGATTTGGCAGGCGGCCCTGCTCATCTGTCTCTTTTTCCTCTTTAAAGATTTGAATGTCTTTTGCTCCATTAAGTTAAAAAACAATGTGCATGATAGGGTTTGAAGCTAGCATGATACTTTTTGCTGCTGTTTAACATCTGCGTTGTTTATGGAATTTTTTTCTTACAGCTACTGTTTAACTTTAATCTCCTTGTTCCTTTCTCTTTCACTTTATAAAGGTTTTTTATAGCTCTAATTTGAATTACATACTTTGGCAGGGAGCTGTAGAAAATTTATTGGAGAGAAGCTCAAAGATGCAGTTGTGTGATGGTTCTGTTGTACCACTGGATCAGAATTCTAGGAACCTTGTTTCCTGTGCTCTTCAAGATGTGTCAAGCGGTCAATTGCGGTGCTTGGGTTTTGCATACAAAGATGAGCTCCCTGAGTTTGAAACCTATGATGGTGGTGATGACCATCCGGCTCATGACCTTTTACTTGACCCATCCAACTATTCATCAATTGAGAGCAATCTCACTTTTGTTGGCTTGGTTGGATTGAGGGTGAGCTACATTGTTTCCATGACTGCCTTTAGAATTGTTTTGATTATCTTTTTCTCTGGTGAACTAATTGTGCTTGCTGCTGCGTTCAAATGTTTGCAGGACCCTCCTCGTGAAGAGGTCCATCAAGCAATTGTGGACTGTAAAGCAGCTGGTATTCGTGTTATGGTTATTACTGGAGATAACAAGGATACAGCAGAAGCTATATGCCGTGAAATAGGTGTATTTGGACCCACTGAAGACATCAGTTCAAAAAGTTTAATTGGAAAGGAATTTATGGAGCTGTTGGATAAGAAAGCTCATCTGAGACAAAGTGGTGGGCTTCTATTTTCTAGGGCTGAACCAAGGCACAAGCAAGAGATAGTGAGATTGCTAAAGGAAGATGGAGAGGTGGTTGCTATGACTGGTGATGGAGTGAATGATGCACCTGCCTTGAAACTGGCTGATATAGGGATTGCAATGGGCATTGCTGGAACAGAGGTATGTTTTCATTTTATTTTTTGCTGATCTCTTTCAGATTTTTTGTTTGATTTGCATCTCCATATCATGTTTAAAAGAACAGGAGAGATTATTGGAATGGAAGGGGAATTTTTTAAAAAAGAAAACCTGAAAAGTAAGTCCTACAAGAAGATCACTGAGGAGATGGTTACAGTTTGATAGTCTTGTTTAATGTTCTTCAATTGGATGGATGCTTGATGGGGGCTTGAAAATGGACCTATGTTACATTCATCCAGTTAGTTGTAATAGAGGGCCATGACTTGTTATTATGCATGATGCTCTGTTTCGGTTTCAATTATTGCTGTCGTGTTTCTCTTTTCACTATTTTATATCATTTTCCCCAAAATTTTTAAACATCTTTTAAATTATTTCCATCTGCCAGGTTGCAAAGGAAGCTTCCGACATGGTATTGGCAGATGACAATTTTAGTACAATTGTTGCTGCTGTTGGTGAAGGCAGATCCATTTACGACAACATGAAAGCTTTTATCAGGTTGGTTGTAAGCTCTTCTCATGCTTTAGAATGTGAAGGGTATGCACATAGACAAAAATGCTCAGAAAGGCGTCGTTGCTCAATTTGCTTGACTTTTGATTATTGCCTTTAATCATTTCTTTTTTTGTTCCTTTGAGTTCTTCTTTGGATGGTAAGAACATTATTTTATTTCTTCCATTTGAATCCTATTTCAGGTACATGATCTCTTCAAATATTGGTGAGGTTGCCTCCATATTTCTAACAGCTGCTTTGGGTATACCTGAGGGCCTGATTCCTGTCCAGCTTCTCTGGGTCAATCTTGTTACAGATGGACCACCTGCAACAGCATTGGGATTCAATCCTCCAGACAAGGACATCATGAAGAAGCCTCCTCGCAGAAGTGATGACTCACTCATCACTGCTTGGATTCTATTCCGCTATCTGGTAGCTTGTCACCTACTATGTCTTTTAATATGAATATTTTTTAGTTTAACCTTTGTGCTTGATCTTGTGGAAAAAGTTATTTAAGTGGGATTGAGTTATTTACAATACTTTATTGCTTTGCACAGGTCATTGGACTATATGTTGGAATGGCCACTGTTGGTGTCTTCGTCATTTGGTATACGCATGGTTCCTTCTTGGGCATAGATCTAAGTGGGGATGGCCACACCCTTGTCAGATACTCCCAGCTTGCCAATTGGGGCCAGTGCTCATCCTGGGAAAATTTCACCGTTTCACCTTTCACAGCTGGTACTCAGGTCTTCTCCTTTGAAAACAATCCCTGTGATTATTTCCAGGGTGGCAAAGTAAAAGCAATGACCCTTTCCCTCTCTGTTTTGGTTGCCATTGAAATGTTCAACTCCCTTAATGCCCTTTCTGAGGATGGGAGCCTCCTGACAATGCCTCCATGGGTCAACCCTTGGCTCCTTCTGGCCATGTCTGTGTCATTTGGCCTGCACTTCTTGATCCTCTATGTGCCATTCCTTGCTCAAGTATTTGGTATCGTGCCTTTAAGCTTTAACGAATGGCTACTGGTTCTCGCTGTTGCATTCCCTGTGATTTTGATCGATGAGATCTTGAAGTTCATAGGGAGGTCTACAAGTGGGATTCAATCATCCAGGCAAAGACCTTTAAAGCCCAAATCAGAGTGAGAGAGAGAGCTTGGTCGAAATTCGAGAAGTTGGATGGTGCTTCTGATACTGCATCTCAATAGATGAAATTCTTGGGTTTGCTCTTCGACACCTATTCTTATCATCTGAGTTCTCTTCTTGGTACCATCTGTAACCCCCGCTCAATTTTACAAAGGGGGATGGTTTGGGCCACAAAGAACTAGCTAAACTATTCCTTTGTCACTGCTGTTTCCTAGGTTTTGTTTAAATTCAATTTTTTAAACTGTTAGGAAATGCAAAAATAGAAGTATTTTTTGAATTAGCAACTCTTACTCTGTTAATCATTTGCAAGCTTTTCTTCCATTAGTAACTGTTACCTTACCTCCCTGTCAATCATTTGCCCGAGAGATTCTATAACTTTGCCGATATGTGGTATCTAAAGCTTGACGCCAACAACCTCGTAAAATGTAACCCTCCTTAGCTTACCCATTCCTCTGCACTGTTGTCCTTGATGATAGGGAATCAAGGGATGAGTGTTTCCTAACAAGGATCAGCTTGAATTGAACAGTAGATTGGTGAAGTCTGAATAGGGGTAGAGAACAATCAATGATTCAAAGGAAGGATGAGTCATGATCCATCTCCCCTACGCCAAGGTTATATGCAAGGGGCTTTCCACGTTTACCTTGCAAAGCCATCAGCATGTAGTTGGGTAAGGTGTTGACTGATCTACGCTGAGTGCTATAATGTAACACGTAATTGCATCAGGCCATCAAGAATAATATTAGTGATTCTTCAGTCAACATTCTTTAATATCAGTTCATTATTTCCCAGCATGGATAGGTAATTCAGGAGTCTGTTGCCCATACTCTTGGGTGCAGCCAGGCTCCATCTTCATTTTTCGAGCAAACCCAGGTTCAAATTGGCCATGTGAGAGAGAACTGTCTGAGTGAATGAAGAGAAGAGAGCTTTGGCATATGCAAATGAACACAATGACATCTAAAATGGCAAAAGGTAAAAGTGAAACAACTACAACTACAGCATCTTAAGCAAAAGCAGATTCCATCTAATAAATGTATAACCACCACCCAAATGAATGGCAAAAATATTAGCCATGCTTTTGAGAGCTGAATTGATCACTCCCATCTGCCCGAATCAAACTACTTGATTCGGAATGACCTGCCCATTTTAACAATCTATGGGTGTGGTTGAGGTTACCTATCAATAGTATGGGAAAATAAGTATTCAACTTTTTTTAGTCATTCTTCAACTATGGCTTCCTTAAGTAATTCTGGCTTTTTCCCTTTTTTTTTTTTCTGATCTTCCAGACCCAGTTTCTCTGTCAGACATTTCTTGTACCCTTTAGCCTCCAGCCACTAGTCCAGAGCAGATGAACATACCCCGGGGGGTCAGTCCTCAGCAGATATAACACCCATACCAAACATTAATATTTCTGATATTTTCAACTCGGCCAGGCAAAAATATATTCAATTACAACATCACATGTCTCGAATTGGAGGTTTTCGTGAAGCAAAGAAGGCGTGCAGAAGCTGAATTAGGAGATGTAGGTCACCCCTCTTTGGACATACAAAAATAAATACTGATGGCCAGATTATGGAGCGACTAATTAATTTCAATGGTTAGAGACAACACGCTTTGTTCTGGTTTAAGACTTTTGAACATTTGCCTTGGGGTTTCCTTGATTGCTGCAGGCTTTCTTTTAAACAAAGCCAACCTATCTGCAATAAAAGACAAGATAATTGGCAGGAATTGATGTGTGGGTGAAAACGATTTACATTGATTTTGACATCCAGCCAGGCTTTACCCTGATCCGAGGGATGTGTCACAACTCACATGCTA
Source organism: Theobroma cacao (assembly GCF_000208745.1). NCBI lineage: Eukaryota > Viridiplantae > Streptophyta > Magnoliopsida > Malvales > Malvaceae > Theobroma > Theobroma cacao. The sequence goes on from NC_030854.1 coordinate 2,293,354, forward strand.
TCCATAATCATTGATAATTTCTTACGTATTACTATTGAACAGCATCAAAAAATCCCGAACTTCTTTGTTGTAATCTTTTTCCTGAAACAGGAGATTGGTGAGAAATGCTAAGGAATATAGCATTGAAAGTATCTGAAATCATTACCTACGCAATGTTTTCTCCAAACCAACCCATCAACCTGCCCCAGTTTTCTCTCTTCCAGGAAGAAATCCTGAAAACTTTTAGACCCCGGAGTGTATTGTGTAATAGTAAAAAAGCGTATTTTTTTAAAAATAATTATGATAAAATGTTTTTAAAAATAACTCTTTTTATAATTTTAATTATTTTTAGATAAATTATATAAAATTACCTTTAATAAAATTATACGTCATGTATAAAAATATGTTACACGTTATGTACAAAAACATGTAACATATCGTGGTTAGGTTGTTATACGTCATATACAAAAATATATTACACACTCTATACAAAAACATGTGACATGTCATGGTTAGGTTGTTACACTCTATGATTAAGTTGTTATACGTCATGTACAAAAACATGTTATACACCATGTACAAAAACATGTGACACGTTATGGTTAGGTTGTTACACACTATGTACAAAAACATGTGACACGTTATGGTTAGGTTATTACATGCTATGTATAAAAATATGTGATATGCTATGGTTAGGTTGTTACACGTTATATTGAAAAAAAAATTATTGTTACACGTCATGTTAAAAAAATATTATTATTACATGCCATATTCAAAAATATTTTGTTACACTTTAATACTTAAAATGTTGTTGTTACTTACGAACCAAAATTTTAAATTTTCTCAACTCTCTTCATTTTTGTGACAAATTGGGACCGATTAAAGTATTTCTAACATATTTTTATAAATCAAAACACAAATTTGCTTATCTAAAATACTTATTTCGAATAAAATAAAAAAAAAATTCTTTTGAAAACCTAGATTTATAAATTTCAAAATTTGAGTTTGTTAGTGTCTAAGTCCCGAATTGATCCAATTAAAAGCTATTTCAAACATCTGTGATAATTTCTACCATTTTGATTTTATTTAAAATACCTAAAAATTAAAATTTTCAAATAACCATCCACCTAAGCACATAAAAATCATCGCTTGGTGTCTTGAAAGAATAGGAAAGAGAAATCTAAAAACGCGGGAGAGAGGAATCAGAAGCATAACAGACTAATACCGAAGAGAGAAATCGATAAAATTAGAGAGAGTGGGATGGTGAGAGAGAGAAATCGAAAGCACAAATGGAAAAAAATTATGATGAATGATTTAACTTATTTAAAATAGTTTTAAGAGTATTTTTGTTAAATTATGACTAAAAACAGTTAAATTTATTTTGATGGTTATTTTTGAAATGTTCTTATAAAAAAAGGTTATTCTTCATAATTTTTTCTAATAAAAAATACTACAAATATACTCATAGATTGGGCTTTATTTCAAACATAAAATCATTTAAACAGATATGGAAATCTTGGGCTGGTCTCCTGAACTCAAAAGCTGTCAATATAGAGTACTCTCATTAATTTATTTAGTCCCTGAAATACACTTTCGATTCAGGCTTGTACTCACAATTATGCAAATTTATGCCTAGATATCTTCCGTTTGACTCAAAATTTAACTAGCTTCTGGCCTATTTATGTTGAAGCTGAAGCCTTTTGCTGATTTTCTCACTATTTTCCCATACTACATATATTATTTTCCATAGTGTAGATATATGATGCCATCTACCCTTTTATTTGTCTTAACAATGAAGACTTGGTAGAAAGTGTGGGATCATTAACAAGCCGCGCAACTCCTCTCACCTACTATACGCATTACGCAAGGGGTTAGATACTTGGAATTACCAAACCTCTTGACCATTCTTTTTTTCTCTCTCCCTCTTTTCCTTATTATAAACACTTCACATAAAGAGTTTCAGCAACCAAGAAACCAAAACCAGAAAGGCAACAATTATGTCATTTCTAGGAAGTGCAATCAAGTCGTCGGGGAAGCCAGTGACCGGCGACAACTTCCCACTTTTTAACAGTTCCAAACAAATGGAACTCCAAAAGTACACCAAAAGAGCTAAACCAACAGTCTCTCCTACACTAGCTGAGCTCCTGATGCATGTAGACGACGCCCAAAATGATGCCTCAGGGAACAATACTCCGGTTGATCATCGAGTCCTGGAGCTCGGTTATGCGTGTAGCTCACTCCCATCTTCGCAGCCGTTTGTTCTTTCGTTTAACAACTTAACTTACAGTGTCAAAGTTCGGAAAAAGTTGGCATTGCCGTTTTGTGGGGAAGGGAGCAAGCTTGATTCTAATGAGATCCATAGCAAGATATTGTTGAATGATATTTCGGGTGAAGCAAGAGAAGGTGAAATCATGGCGGTTCTTGGTGCAAGTGGGTCTGGTAAATCTACTTTGATTGATGCACTTGCGAACCGGATTGCAAAAGAGAGCTTAAAGGGTTCTTTGACTTTGAATGGTGAGGTTCTGGAGTCGAGACTTTTGAGGGTGATTTCTGCTTATGTTATGCAAGATGATCTCTTGTTTCCAATGCTTACTGTCGAAGAGACACTCATGTTCTCGGCTGAGTTCAGGCTTCCACGCTCGCTTTCGAAGAAGAAAAAGAAGGCTAGAGTTCAAGCTCTGATCGATCAACTCGGCCTGAGAAGTGCAGCAAAGACTGTAATTGGAGATGAAGGGCATAGAGGTGTCTCTGGAGGTGAACGCAGGCGAGTTTCAATTGGAATTGACATAATTCACGATCCAATTGTCCTGTTTCTTGATGAACCAACGTCCGGGTTGGACTCAACAAGCGCCTTCATGGTTGTCAAAGTCTTGCAGCGAATTGCACAGAGCGGAAGCATTGTGATCATGTCCGTTCACCAGCCAAGTTACAGAATTCTGAGCTTACTTGACCGTTTGATTTTCCTTTCACATGGACACACTGTGTATAGTGGCTCCCCAGGGAACCTGCCTCATTTCTTTGCTGAGTTTGGTCATCCTATTCCGGAGAACGAGAACCGGACTGAGTTCGCTCTTGATTTGATTCGTGAGCTTGAAGAAACTCCTGGTGGAACCAAAAGCTTAGTTGAATTCAACACGTCATGGCAGGCTAGAAAGAATCCGAGAAATGACTTCTCCTGCAAACCAAATCTTTCACTTAAAGATGCAATCAGTGCAAGCATTTCAAGGGGAAAGCTAGTCTCTGGTGCCAAAAATGATTCCAATTTAACATCTTCAGTGCCAACTTTTGCTAATCCGTTTTGGATCGAAATGATAGTTATTGCCAAAAGATCGATGACAAACTCAAGAAGAATGCCTGAATTATTTGGAATTCGCTTGGGTGCAGTTCTTGTCACCGGGATCATCTTAGCAACCATGTTTTGGAAGCTAGACAATTCACCTAAAGGTATCCAAGAACGTTTAGGCTTCTTCGCTTTTGCCATGTCCACCACTTTCTACACTTGTGCTGAAGCAATCCCCGTCTTCCTTCAAGAAAGATACATCTTCATGAGGGAAACAGCTTATAATGCTTATCGCCGGTCATCTTATGTATTAGCTCACTCTCTAATCTCCATTCCTGCTCTAGTTGTCCTCTCCATCTCCTTTGCCGCAACAACCTTTTGGGCAGTAGGCCTTGCTGGCGGCCTTTCGGGGTTCTTTTTCTTCTTCTTAACAATCTTTGCCTCGTTTTGGGCTGGAAGCTCTTTTGTAACATTCCTTTCAGGTATCGTCGCTCATGTCATGTTAGGTTTCACCGTTGTTGTGGCCATCTTGGCCTATTTCCTGCTCTTCAGCGGATTCTTCATCTCTCGAGATAGAATACCCTTGTACTGGATATGGTTCCACTACATCTCCCTGGTGAAATATCCTTACGAAGCTGTTCTGCAGAACGAATTCGATGATCCTACAAAATGCTTCGTTCGAGGTGTCCAAATGTTTGACAACACACCCCTCGGAGCAGTGCCAGTGTCACTCAAGTTGAAGCTGTTGCAAAGTATGAGCAGTGTCTTGGGCGTAAACATCACAGGCTCAACTTGTGTGACAACCGGCAGGGGTATCCTGGTACAACAGGGAATAACTGATATAAGCAAATGGAATTGCTTGTGGATCATTATTGCCTGGGGATTTTTGTTTAGGATTCTGTTTTACTTTACATTGTTGTTGGGCAGCAAGAACAAGAGAAGGTAAATAACCAAGCCGGTAAAGAAGATTATTAGGGGGTACAACGAGAATCAATGGAAATTTCATCAATCTACATTGTGATCAAATGTTTTTAATTAATTTTCTTGTCAAACACTTGAATTCTTCTTCTTCTAAAAATGGAATGTAGCTGTTGGGTTTGCTCCTCTGCAGTTCAAGTCACCCATATCTCTTCTGTTCAACATTGTACAACAAACCTTTATCTTCTTCTTTTTTCCCTTAAGTTCAATAGTAAGGGGATATGACCCTCTGATTTTCTTGAATCCTGATTCATAAAGGTAGCCAGGTTTAATGAATGCTATTTGAATCATTAGATAAAAGCTCAAATTTTAAAGATTAAGATTAATGTAATGGTATCTTCAATTAAGTGCATAATCCAAAGTCCATGGATAGTTAATCTACTTCATACCAAATACTAAGCACTATCTCTAAAAACTTATTTTAAATGGGAAAAACACTGCTTTATTTGGATTTGGCCCTATGCAATTTCTACTTTGGAGGAATTTTAGACTCTTAATTTCATAACTAAAATTTTGCCAACATGTGATTGAAGAGAAACTTTAAAACCAGACTGTGAAGAAGACAAATTAGGTGATTTGAGGTTGAAGTTTTGTGGAAAGAGCTAGCTGATCAGGCTTCTATAAAAGCAAAGCAAAACGAAGATATATACACACACAATGTAGGGATTGGGGCAGCCTGGATTTTTTTTTTGGCTTTAGTTATTAGATGAAACTTCCATTAATTCTTAACCTAATTCCATTATTATTTCCTATCCCTATTGCCATGGCACCAGCCACAATGTAGGCTAACAATTTCTTTCATTACTTCTTATCACAACTTTTCTTTTTATGTATTATAACTTTTGGTCACTATATATATATATATATTATGTTTTATAACTTTTGATTACTCATTGTCCTAACTTTTTGCTACTTTTTATTACAATTTTCTTTTATGTGTTACAACTTTTTGTTATTCTATTTTTTTTCTTCAATTTTTGTTATTCATTGTTACAATCTTTTGAACTGCATTATAATTTTTTGTTATTTATTACAATATTTTTATGTGCCGTAACTTTTTAATTATTACGTGTTACAACTTTTTGTTATTTTTTAGTACAACGTTTTGTAAAGCATTACAATTTCTTTTTTTTTTTTAAATAAGCATTACGATTTCTTATATATTATAACTTTTTGTTATTTGTCCTTGTTACGATTTTTTATGATTTTATATTTTAATTTAAAAAATATATATATTTGTAGTTGTATTCATTGGTTATTCAGATTGATAGGAATGTCAATCAAATCTCTAGTCTTTTAGTTATAAATAGAAAATTGGATACAATATAATTTATCCTATCTTGATGTATCAATACAAAAATCTCCTCTAATCAGTGCTAATGAGTACTTTCTCATGCTAATATCTGTTATAATTTTCTGTTATACATTTACAATTCTTTATGACGATCTTTTTTAATTTTTTTTATTACGTATCACAATTGTTAGTGATGTGTTACAAATTTTTACTGCTCTAACTATTCGATAATGATAGAGCAACTGGAACCAAAGAAGAAAACATTACCGATAGAACACTGTTAGCTAGCCAAAGCTAGCTAATTTTCTGTACATATGAACAGAGTAGGGGAAGGAGACATATGGTTGAATCCTGATTTATTATTGCCTGCTCAAACCTGTTTCCTGTGCTTTCGATTTGCTGTTGTCTAGCTACCTTCTCCGAACTTTCTCCTTTTTCTTGCAGCCGTAACTCTAGATTCTTAAACCCAAAGCTTCCTTCAGTTTATATACAATGAAAAACTGTCAAATCAAACCCAAAGCTACATACCTAAGCATCTTTATGTAAGATTTTCCAGATTAAGATAGCATAAAAATTATACATTACACCATCCCGACTACTGAATCTTCAAAACAAAAGAAAGTAAATAGAAAAGATTTGAGCTTGATACAAGTGCGATTCCCAAATTAGCCAATCCATATACATTCTTACATGAGTTTTTACTTCCTCTTACTCTTGCTACCAAACAACAAAGTTAAGTAGAATAGAATCCTGAAGAAAAAGCCCCAAGCTATGATAATCCACACGCGGTTCCATTTGCTTAACTTGGTGATCCCTTGTTGCATTAGTATATCCTTCCCTGTTGTTAAACAGGTCGAGCTAGTGATGTTCCTGCCCAGAACATTTCCCATGCTCGATAATAGATCATTCTTCGTCGAGGTTGGCAGTGTCCCAAGTGCTGATTGATCGAAGAGTTGTACACCCCGAGCAAAGCATTTTGTTGGATCAAGGAATTCGTTTTGTAAGAGAGCTTCGTAAGGATATTTGACTAGAGAGGTGTAATGCAACCATATCCAGTATTTTGGTATTCGATCTCGAGAAACAAGGAATCCACATAAGAACAGGAAGTAGGATACGATAGCGATGCCAATAACAAAGGCAAGAAACACATCAGGGACAAGCCCTGACAGAAATGCTGCAAATGAACTTCCAGCCCAAAACGAGGCAAGGGTTGTGAAGAAAAAGAATAAGAATCCGGAGAGGCCACCAGCAAGGCCAACAGCCCAAAATGTTATTATGGAAAAGAAGAGGGAGAGGATGAACAATAATGGAATGTGGATTAGAGAACGAGCAAGGACGTACGAGGAACGACGATAAGCATTGTAAGCAGTTTCTCTCATGAAAATATATCGTTCTTGAATGAAAGTTGGCACTTCGGTTATACAGTTAAAGAAAATAGCGGCTATGGAAATGGCTATGCATCCTAACCGCTCTTGTACACCGCTGGGGGAATCGTCAAGTTGCCAAAACATGGTGGCTAGAACAATCCCAGTGACCATTATTGTACCCAAGCGGACACCAAACTTGGCCGGCATTCTTCTTGAATTTGTTAATAACCGTCTGGATAATACTAACACTTCAATCCAAAATGGATTAGCAAAAGATGGAACTGAAGATGAATGATCGAGATCACTTGTGGCAATGGCACCAGAGACTAGCTTTCCTCGAGAAATGCTTCTGCTAATTGCATCTTTAAGTGCAAGACTTGGCCTATTGGAAGCAATATTGTCATTTACATTCGTTAAGGTCTGCCATGACTTGTTGAATTCAACTAAGTTTTGGGTTCCGGATGGAGCTCCTTCGAGTTCACGGATAAAATCAAGAGCAAACTCGGACGGATTTTCTTTTTCAGGGATTGGATGCCCAAAATCACTGAAGAATTGTGAGAGATTCGCTGGTGAACTGCTGTACAATGCTTGTCCGTGTGATAGTATTATCAAGCGATCAAGTAAGCCCAAAATCCTGGAACTTGGTTGGTGAATGGACATGATCACAATGCTTCCACTCTGTGCAATTCGCTGCAAGACCTTGACAACCATGAATGCACTGGTTGAATCTAGCCCAGAAGTTGGTTCATCGAGAAACAAGAGTATAGGATCATGAATTATATCAATTCCAATGGAAACCCGCCTGCGTTCTCCTCCAGAGACACCTCTATGCCCTTCATCTCCTATCACTGTCTTTGCTGCACTTCTCAAGCCTAGCTGATCAATGAGAGCTTGCACTCTTGCTTTCTTCTTCGACTTTGAAAGTGAACGAGGAAGCCTGAACTCGGCTGAAAACATGAGAGTCTCTTCTACCGTTAGCATTGGAAACAGAAGATCATCTTGCATAACATAAGCAGAAATCACCTTCAAAATGCCTGAACCCAAAACCTCCCCATTCAAAGTGATAGACCCCATCAGGCTATGCTTTGCAATCCTGTTTGCAAGAGCATCTATCAGGGTCGATTTACCAGACCCACTTGCACCTAGAATCGCCATGATCTCGCCTTCTCTTGCTTCACCTGAGATATCTTTGAGCAAGCTCCTGGTTTCATTTTCTGAAGAAACATTTCTGTTCTTCCTATAGAAGGGGAACCAAGATTTGCGGCCAACTTTGACATCATAATTTAAGTTGTTGAACGAAAGAACAAATGGGTCTAATATGGGGATGGAACTGCTGGCAGTGGGAAGGACTAGGCCCTGCTGCTCTTCTGAAGGGAATTCTTCAATCTCCATTTTTGGTTGAGGCCTCTCTCATCAAAGAGTTGTTTTGCCTGCACATGTTCTACTAAAACGTGTTGCACGGGGAATAGTACTTGGTGATGGGGGCTTCGATTTGATCCTGGGCAATCTTGGGTTACACTCTTCACGTCGCCCTTTTGGCTGAAGGATGACCTGGAAATGAACAGGCTTTGACTCACTGGCAACTTACAAAAAAATAGTTGAATCTTTTAGTAGGTTTTGATGTTTTCCTTTTATCTAAGGATACAGTGTTATACATTACAAAAGAAATTTCCGAGCAGCTTCTTTCTTTACTTTCTTTTTTTTTTAATTGTTTTGCTTCCCACAGTCTCTCTCTCTCTCTCTCTCTCTCTCTCTCTCTCCTCTTCCCCTTAACCACATGGAATTTCTTGAATTGTTAGTGTCATTCATGTGGGACAATTTGATGTGGTGTTTCTTTTGAAAATGGTTTGGCTTGATAGGATTTGGTTCCTAATTTTCCAGAAAATTTGAGTTGAAAAGACGTTGGCAATGAAGTTTATGGAGGTTGGGTTGCCTTCAAGATGGCAAGGAAATTGCTTCTAGGTGGTGGAATAATTAGCTAATAAAATATCAGGAGAAAGGAAATACAAAAAATATCAAAACAATTAGAATATCTATTTATAATAAAAATATTGCTATGAGAAAATTTGCTAAATTCCATTCATTGTGTCTCAAATGGTTATATATGAAGTATACATTTTATCTATTCATAATTAAAGTTTTTACGACATTTGAGTTAAGAGAAACTTTATCAATTCCATTCTCCACGGCTCAATTGACTACAAAGTACACATTTTAATACTAAATTTAGAAAATCCAAAAATTACAAGTAATACAAAGCTTCTTTAATTAAAGCAATATCTCTAATCAGCTGGAAGTTTTGTTAAAAAGAACATAATTCGATGGAGAAAACAAAGAAGAAGAAAATGAAAACAGTCAAATATGAGTTAAATGACAATTAGAGATTGGGGCCTGGAATTGAACCTTTTTAGCCTTAGTTAGCTGACACTTTGATCTTAACCTTTACATTATATATATATATATATTAACTACTACATATGCCAATCCTTGCCGAAAAGGGCTAATTAATTTCTTTTTCTGTATATTTGAAGCACTAGGGGAAAGGGGATGGTTGAACCCCCTAAGCTGTTATTGTTACTTAGTATGTAAGGCAAACGCGTTCCTTGTGTTTTTCACTTGCTTTGTTCTTTAATTTGCTACCTTCTCCCAAGTTTCTCCCGTTTCTTGCAGCATAATCCAGAATTAAACCCCAAGCTTTGTTTCGTAATGACTATATCATTTTGCAAACTTCATCAAAATTGAATAAAAACATTAATTGATATTTGTAACGAAGGCATGTAAATCACTGTATCATTTCTCATTACATTCTTAACATCGCTGATGCTTGAGTAATTTCATCCATTGTTGCACAAGTCAACTACGTACATTAATTCCTCTTGTTCTTGCTCCCAAACAACAAAGTTAAGTAGAAAAGAATTCTATAAAAGAAGCCCCACGCCATCGTAATCCACACGCAGTTCCATTTGTTTAAATCAGTGAGCCCCTGCAGCTTTACTATATCCTTCCCCATTAGTATACAGGTCGAGCCTGTAACGTTCATTCCCAAAACATTTCCCATGCTAGTCAATAGATCATTCTTCAATGATGTTGGCAGTGCACCAAGAGTTGTTTGTTCAAAGATTTGAGCACCCCGAGCAAAGCATTTTGATGGGTCCTGCAAGAATTCATTTTGTAAAAGCGCTTCGTAAGGATATTTCACTAGAGAGGTGTAATGAAACCATATCCAATATTTCGGGAGTCGATCTCGAGAAACGAGGAATCCGCAGAAGAAAAGGAAGTAGGATGTGGTGGCAATAGCGATAACAAAGGAAATGAAGAAATCAGGGAAAAGCCCTGCAAGAAATGCCACGAATGAACTTCCAGCCCAAAACGTTGCCAAGGTTGTGAGAAAATAGAAGAAGAACCCAGAGAGGCCACCGGAAAAGCCAATAGCCCAAAAGGTTATGGTAGAAAAAACGAGGGAGAGGATGATCAAGGATGGGATGGAGATAAAAGAACGAGCAAGAACGTATGAGGAACGGCGATAAGCATTGTAAGCAGTCTCTCTCATGAAAATGTATCTTTCTTTGATGAATTCGGGGGCTTCGGTTGTGCAGGTATAGACAATTGTGCTTATGGAAATTGCTATGCATCCTAATCGCTCTTGTACGCCTCTCGGGGAATTGTCAATTTGCCAAAACATGGTGGCTAGAATAATCCCGGTGATAATTATTGCACCTAAGCGGACACCAAACACCTCCGGTATTCTTCTGGAGTTTGTTACTAGCCTTTTGAATAATACGAGCACTTCAACCCAAAATGGATTGGCAAATGATGGAACTAAAGATGTTAGATTTACATCAATTGTGGTAACGGCACCAGTGACTAGCTTTCCTCGAGAAATGCTTCTCTTTATCGCATCTCTAAGTGCAAGATTCGGCTTATTGGAGGCATTGCTATTGGAATTCATTGAGGCCTGCCATGACTTGTTGAATTCAACTAATTTCTGGGTTCCGAAGGGAGTTTCTTCAAGTTCACGGATAAAATCAAGAGCAAACTCGGATGGATTTCCGTTCTCAGGAAATGGATGCCCAAATTCATTAAAGAAACGTGGGAGATTTGCTGGTGAACCGCTGTACAAAGTTTGACCATGCGATAGGAAAATCAAGCTATCGAGTAAGCCTAAAATCCTGGAACTTGGTTGGTGAACGGACATAATAACAATGCTTCCACTCTGTGCTATTCGCTGCAGGACCTGAACAACCATGTATGCACTAGTTGAGTCTAGTCCCGACGTAGGTTCATCGAGGAACAAGAGTATTGGATCATGAATTATATCAATTCCAATTGACACTCGCCTACGCTCGCCTCCAGACACACCTCTATGCCCTTCATCTCCAATTACTGTCTTTGCTGCATTTCTCAAGCCCAGTTGATCAATCAAAGCTTGAACCCTCGCTTTCTTCTTTGACTTTGAAAGTGAGCGAGGAAGCCTGAACTCGGCCGAAAACATGAGTGTCTCTTCCACTGTCAGCATCGGGAACAAGAGATCATCTTGCATAACATAGGCGGAGATCACCTTCAGCAGGCCTGATTCTAGGGCTTCACCGTTCAAAGTGACAGACCCTTTCAGGCTATGCCTATCAATCTTGTTTGCAAGAGCATCTATCAGGGTCGATTTACCCGACCCACTTGCACCCAGAATAGCCATGATTTCCCCTTCCCTTGCTTCACCTGTGATGTCATTGAGCAAGCTCTTGGTTTTATTGTCTGGTGAAACAATCGTGGTGTTTCCACAACATGGAAACGTTGATTTGGGGCCAACTTTGACATCATAAGTTAAGTTGTTGAAAGAAAGAAGAAATGGTGCTAATGCGGGAATGGAGCTGCTGGTATTGGGAATGTCTAGAACCTGATGATCATCGCTTTTTCCTGTGATTTCGTCTCGCTTCAAGAGATGTTCGAGTGTGGGAGAGGACGAGAATTGGGCTTCCGAGGAGAACTGTTGAAGCTCCATTGTTGTCTCTGGCCTCCTTCTTTAGGAATCTAAAGCATAAAATGATCTCTTCTTATATTTAACTTGAGCCCTCAACTCCAAACTCAAAATCCTAAGATTCGAGGAAATATTTTGTTTCAGATTACACTCCTCACATGATGAGTGTACAAACATTAATATTCAAGTAATAGTCAACTCCATGAAGCTGATATGAGTATTAGACTTTAAAAGAAAATTGCAGCAAGAATCATATGTTTATTTAATTAATCTTCCATTTTATCTTTTCCTCTTTAACAAGTTCTATAATTCACTTATGAATTGCACGTGCTGAAGATTTATATTCCAACATGCAAATAGGAATCTAAGTGGAAATTGATTTACCCAAGATTTTAAAATGGTTTTAAAAACATTCCATTTCTAAGCCATAAATTCCAAATTCCAATAAATAAGTCCTCTAACGTATGACAATTTTGCAGCAAATAATCTTGCATCCTTCAGGACAAGATCTCTTAAGATTTTTCTTTCTGTTCAATGAGCATTTTTTGGCCAACATTTTGTACAACTGAAAACATAATGAAGAATGGCCGACTTTTTCCTTTATAAATGAAACATTACTTGCTGTCATTAAAACTCAAAAGTGCATTGAACTTCAGAATTAAACTAGGAAAACGTGGGTTTGATTCCTCCAACCCAAAAGGATCAATCAACAAGGCAATAACAAATGAGTAGTACCCTGTTTTCTTCTCTTTTTGGTTATTGTTCCTATCAAGCCAAATTAAAGTTAAAAGGAAAAAAGAGCAAATGAGGGAAGAAGAATTCAACTAGATATTATAAATTGATAAAAAATAATTTTATATATAAAAAATAAAATAACTGTTGAAAATCATTAAATACAACTTAAAGTTTTTTTAGAAATATATAAGATAAATACATCTTATAGTTGATTGGAAATAGAAGTAATAGGTAAGAAAAAAATAGATGTTGGAAATAATTAAATACATATTATTGTTAATTAATTGAAAATAAAAAAAATAATTGAGAATTAATAGTATTGTAGGAACTGAGAGATGATAAAAAAAATTGAGATTTATTAAGCACATAATTAGAGAAGTGAGAGAATATGTCATTTTATTAATTATTTTTAATTTTTACATATTTTTTATAGAAAATGAGATAATTAATTCAGAATTAACAAAAATGTAGAAGTGAGAGAAAATAAATATTTATTAGACATGAGAAAATAAATAAATATTTTATAAATTATCTTAATTTTTATATATTTTTAATATAATTATTTATATTATTATTATAAAAATATGGGATCTTTCTAAATTTAATACCTAAAACCCTTACTTGAGTGGCCTTACCCAAAAGCTGGTCCTAAAACCAAAAGGTGCGTAAAATATGATAATAAGGAGATTCTGTCTGCAATAATATTTAATCAGCATCCATTTCTTCTAATGCAACCCTAACTGCACTTAGTTAATATTTAATAACAAAATTAAAATAAAATAATTCTATAAAATAGAATTATCACTGCAACCTTGGCTTCCTCTAAAAGATCATCACACACCTTTCGATGTTGTTGCTTTAATTTAACTTGTAAGTGCAGTTTAAGGATTTCCGGCTCCTCATACCAAAGTTTTGGCAATGACATATACCAACCTCTAGCTAATCTTATTTTGTTTGATACTTTCAGCCCAAATTTTGTTCTTTAATTTGAAGTTCAGTTGCTTGAATAATCAAACAAGCAGAATGTATACCATAATAATGGTCAAACACAGCCTGGTGCATAATTTCCTTTTAAACATTCTCTTTTTTTTTTGGGCATTTTTTAAAATAACCCTTAAAGATAATATATTTTTAAAAATAACCCTTTTTATAATTTTAACTATTTTTAAGCAAGTTAGATAAAATTACCCTTAATGAAATTACACGTTATGATGTTACATGTCATGTACAAAAATATGTTTTACGCCATGATTAAGTTGTTACACACTATATGCAAAAACATGTGACACGTCAGGATTATGTTGTTACATACCATGCACAGAAACATGTGACACGCCATATACAGAAACATGTGACACGCCATGGTTAAGTTGTTACACACTATATACAGAAACATGTGACACATCATGTACAGAAACATATGACACGCCATGTACAGAAACATGTAACACGTCATGCATAAAAACATGTGACACGTCATGGTTAGGTTGTTACACACCATGTACAGAAACATGTGACACGTCATGGTTAGGTTGTTACACACCATATACAGAAATATGTGACACGTCATGTACAGAAACATGTGACACGCCATGTACAGAAACATGTAACACGTCATGCACAAAAACATGTGACACGTCATGGTTAGGTTGCTACACGCCATGTTAAAAAAAATATTGTTGTTACACGCTATATATAAAAACATGTTACACGTCATGGTTAAAAAAAATTGTTACACGCCATGTTGAAAAAAAAATACTGCTGTTACACGTCATATACAAAAACATGTTATACGCCATGGTTAAAAAAGATTGTTACACATCATATTGAAAAAAAAATACTGTTGTTACACGTCATATAAAAAAACATGTTACACGTCATTGTTAAAAAAGATTGTTACACGCCATATTGAAAAAAAAATACTATTGTTACACGCCTTGTTGAAAAAATATTATTGTTACACGTCATATTCAAAAACATTTTGTTATACTTTAATGTCTAAAATGTTGTTGTTATTTACGAACTAAAACTTCAAATTCTCTCAACTCTTTTCATTTCTTTTTATTTTTTTTAATAATTTGACACCGATTAAAGTGTTTTTAACATATTTTCATAAATCACAATATAAATTTTCTTATCTAAAACACTTATTTCAACTAAAAATAAAAAAAAATTTTCTTTGAAAACCTAGGTTTATAAATTTCAATTTTTTTGAGTTTATTGGTGTCTAGATCCCGAATTGATTCAATTAAAAGCTATTTCAAATATCTGTGATCATTTCTACCAATTTAGTTTTATCCAAAATACCTAAAAATCAAAATTTTTAAATAGCCACCCACCCAAGCACATCAAAATCATTGCTTGGTGTCTTGAAAGCGTAAAAAAGAGAAATCTGAAAATGTAGAAAAGAGAAATCGGAAGCATAGCAGACGAATGCTGAAGAAAGAATCGATAAAATTTGAGAGACTGAGATGGTGAGAGAGAGAAATCAGAAACACAAATGGAGAGAAATTGTGATGAATAGTTTAATTTATGGGTATTTTATCAAGTCATGGCTAAATATGATTAAAAATAATTAAATTTTTTTTAATAGTTATTTTTAAAATGTTCTTATCAAGAAATATTATTCTTCTTAATTTTTTTTTAACTTGAGATTATCTAATTCTTTTTTTTTTGAAAAGTAGAAATTTTATTAATTTCAAAAGCTTATATGTCATAACAAGTATTGAATCTTATAGATAAAAGACTTTTAGTGACATAAGAAGCCAAGCAATCGAAAGAAAAAGAGATTATCTAATTCTAGTCTTCACATTTTGGTTGACTGGATATTATCATATTCCTGTACAATAGTAGTAATATCCAACTGTGTAGCCTTCTTGATTACAAACCTACCCTACTAATAGGGTTGGTCTGCAACCTTACTTTGTCAACTTTATCTTTCTAAGATAAGGGAGCTTGCATTTAGATCTTTCCCTTACTGCGTACCAACCTAGCAATTAAGCGAAACGTAGGTAGGAGAACGCTGGGCCGTGGTGGAAATGAATACTGCTAAGCAATTCTCATTTTTCAATATATATTGACTTCTCTGTTCTCTGATTGCCTCTTCTCGGCAACTTAAGTCCTTTTTAGCAAAGATGAATTCAACTTTACTGTGATGAATCAAGCATATTTACAACGAAAGCACATAAATGATCACACTTTGCCCTAAAGATTAATTTTCAAATGTAGTAATATGTGTGATTGGTTAGAACAAGCACAGTGAAAAATTTTAGAAACTATGATTTATTGTTTGATTAATTGATTTTAGTACTCTCTGACCATACCTCTCAGCCTTGGGTATAGTTGCTTTCATCTTACTTCCTTTTATTCTTGCTTCCAAACAACAAAGTTAAATAGAACAGAATCCTAAAGAAAAAACCCCATCCAATGGCAATCCAAAAGCAGTTCCATTTGTTTAGCTCAGTAACCCCTTGCTGCAACAGGATATCCCTCCCTGTTGTTAGACAGGTTGAGCCTGTAATGTTTGTGCCCAACGCATTGCCTACCGTCTTCAATAGATCAATCTGCAACGAAACTGGCAGCTTCCCAAGTGGGGTGTCATCGAAGATTTGGACGCCTCTGGTGAAACATTTCGTCGGATCGCGAAATTCGTTTAGTAACACAGCTTCGTATGGATATTTCACTACGGAAAGATAATGAAACCACAGCCAGTACCCGGGGAGTCGATTACGAGAAACGAAGAATCCACTGAAGAGAGTGAAATAGGCCAAAGTAGCAACCACAACAACGAAAGAGACTAGAACATCGGAGACCAACGCTGAAAGAAATGCTACAAAGGAACTTCCTGCCCAAAATGAGGCAAAAATTGTAAGCAAAAGGAAGACGAACCCTGGGAAGCCACCGGCAAGGCCTACTGTCCAAAAGGTTATGGTAACAAAAGCAATAGAGAGGGTGATCAGTGATGGGATGGAGATGAGGGAACGAGCAAGAACATATGAGGAACGCCGGTAAGTGTTGTACGCAGTTTCTCTCATGAAGATGAATCGTTCTTGAATGAATTCAGGGACTTCGTGCGCACATGTGTAGAAAGTTGTGGATACTACGAAAGCAAAGCATCCTAATCGTTCTTGCATGCCTCTGGGAGAATCATCAAGTTGCCAAAACATCGAGGCGACGATGATTCCAGTGATGACTATTGCAGCTAACTGGATACCAAATACTTCAGGCATTCTTCTTGAGTTTATTGATAATCTTTTGAGTAATACCAACACTTCTATCCAAAATGGATTGGCGAAAGATGAAACTGAAGATGTTGGATTTAAATCATTTGTGGCTTGGGAGACTAACTTGCCTCGAGAAATGCTTGTGTTTATTGCATCTTTAAGTGAAAGATTTGGCTTATTGGAGATGTTGTTACTTGGGTTCTTTACGGACTGCCATGACTTGTTGAATTCGACTAGATTCTGGGATTCACAAGGAGTTTCTTCAAGTTCACGAATAAAATCAAGAGCAAACTCAGCTGGATTTTCATTCTCTGGAATCGGGTGCCCAAAATCACGAAAGAACTCTGACAGGTTTGCTGGTGAACCGCTGTACAGAGTTTGTCCTTGCGATAAAAATATCAATCTGTCAAGCAAGCATAAGATTCTGTAACTTGGTTGGTGAACGGACATGACCACAATGCTGCCGCTCTGAGCAATTCGTTGCAAGACCTTAACAACCATGAAGGCACTGGTTGAGTCTAGCCCTGAAGTTGGTTCATCGAGAAACAGGAGTACTGGATCATGAATTATATCAATTCCAATTGAAACTCTCCGTCGTTCTCCTCCAGAGACACCTCTATGCCCTTCATCTCCAATCACAGTCTTTGCTGCACTTCTCAATCCAAGTTGATCGATCAAAGCTTGAACTCTTGCTTTCTTCTTTGACGTTGAAAGTGAACGAGGAAGCCTGAATTCAGCTGAAAACATAAGCGTCTCTTCCACGGTTAGCATTGGAAACAAAAGATCATCTTGCATGACATAGGCAGAGATCACCTTCAATAGGCCTGACTCAAAAACTTCGCCATTCAAAGTGACAGACCCCTTCAGGCTATGCTTTGCGATCCTGTTAGCAAGAGCATCTATCAGGGTCGACTTGCCCGACCCACTTGCACCAAGAATAGCCATGATTTCCCCTTCTCTTGCTTCACCCGAGACATCTTTCAGGATGGTTTTGGTGTTACTCTCACGTGAAACAGTCACTGTCTTTCCATGGAACGGAAACAACGTTTTGGGGCCAGCTTCGACAGTGTACGTTAAGTTGTTGAACGATAAAGCAAATCGATTTGATTGGGAAATGGAGCTGAAGGAGTTGGGTATCTCTAGGATTTGATGCTGGTTGTTCTGGCTGGTAGAATCATGGTTTCCTGTGTTTTCCTCTTGCTTCAGGAATTGAAGCTCCATTTGGAATGTTTGAAACTTTGAATGGAAAGACTAGGTAGGAACTTCCAGCATTCTTATAGAATTGTGGCTCGACTAACTGCCAAATTCGAGACCAGCCTGAGACTTTGTGGGTATGAATGTTATCACATGTTAGAAATCACTAAATCCCACGCCTTGCCTTGTTGAAAGGGTTATGTCTTCATTTAAAGGAAAAGGACAAGAGAAATTTGACTTTCACTTGAAGGCCATGGTGGACAAGTGTGCACATGCTTGCTGCTAATTTTATCTCTGTTCTCTATTATTTGATCTACAGATAGCTGATACCAAACTTTATTAAGGCTATAAAATGGCAGGCACAATTTGATTTTTCCTTTTAATTCTAATTATTTATATTGCATTTTTATATATCAATCTACCCTAAACCGTTGTTTGGTTAATAAAAAAAATAAGAGTTTGAAAATAAATATAAAAAATTTTAATGTTTAATTAGATAAAAAAATAATCTATTTTCACTTCAACTCTAAACTTTTAATGTTCTTTCTTCTTTCAGATTCGACCCTATTTTTTCTTCTTTGCCTTTTAAGGAGATAGCATCTTATGATGAACTGAAACTATTTACTGTATCAAGTACAAACTCTAATTCTAAAAGAAAACGAGACAAAAAAAAATTTAGTTTAACAAAAACAAAAATGTTTAATTACTTAACACAAAGCTATAATGTTTAGAATTCTCTTTATATTCTTCTCTCTAATTTTAGCTGTAGTAAGTGTACAGTTTTTCAATCCACTTTCCATGCTAAAATGCCTAGAAAAAAAAATCATTAATCATAATTGTACTTCAAGTCCCACTCATCCCCTAGTACAGTAGCAAAAATTAAATACTTTGGCTTGTCAGTGATAACTCATATTTACCACTAAATTTATATTAACAGCAAGGTAAAACTACTTTTTACCTATAATAGTTTTATCCCCACTCATTTCATTCAAGTTTTCTTATATATATATATTAAAAAAATTGAAATAGTTTAAAATAAAAAAAAAATACATACATTGATTATTAAGTTAAATGCTTAATAGTTAGATTAATACATTTCCTAGATGAAAATCTGGTCATATAGTTAGGGTATTGGGGTTTTAATTACGCCCCACTCTCGACTTCATTGATGATTGGGTCCGGATTTCTTTAGTTTTCCCCAATTGGCGTAGTTATTTGGAACAATTAAATTTTAGGGTTTCGAATTGTTTTTTCTTATAGGTTAATGTTTATGATTGCTGTAATATTATGATTGGTTTGGATTTATTTGATTAAGCGACGCTGAATTTTTTGGCTTTCATTATGGTGTTTGTTCTAACTAATAAAATTTTATTCTTTTGTTTGCAGTTTCAGAAATGCCTCGCTTCGATGGTCGTTATGGTACCACTCGTCTGTATGTTGGCCGTCTCTCCTCACGGACGCGAGCACGTGATCTGGAACACTTCTTCAGCCGATACGGGAGGTAGTTTTAGTTTCCTTTGTTCAATGTTATGAAAGAAAGTTATCTTCCGGCTAAATTTTACGGATAAAGTTTATCACTTTTTGGATTACATAATTAATTAATACTCATGTAACACAGATGATGTCACAACTCACTATAAGTATATGCATTAATTATACTCTATACTATCAGTAGTGTGGGGTTTGCCAATTTAGCAATGTTTAGGACATTTCAGTAATTGCGTCTACTAATCGTGTCTCTTTTCGTCTGTTAATGTACTTTTTGAAATGGGGACATGGCTATATGAATTAGCAGTCTATGGAGGTTTGGTGAGGGGAATGGTCTCTTAATGAGATGTATGGCTGCTTAGTTCTTAACCAAGCTTGCTTTGTGAATGGCCTTATGCTGACTATTGATGATCTTATCTGTGTGGGAAAGTCCTGCCCCTAGGTGTAGTGTGTTTTAACTTGGATGATCTTGTTGAAGGTTTCTGGGCTTTTGCCATACATGGAGGCCTATGGTGAGAGGGTCGGCCTTGGCGGAATTGGTGGAAATTCCTGCCCAGTGTGTAGGAGACTTTGGCGAGTCTTTCTGTAGTATTACTGCGTGTTTTAGTGGAAATGGCAACAATCTCAAAACTGGTGTCTAGTTCGTCTATGTGGGGTGAAGTATCATACACTTGCAGTACTTAAGCAATGATGGCCTTACTGTTTCTAGCAACAACTTCCGCAGAATACGTGATGTGGATATGAAGCATGACTTCGCCTTTGTTGTAAGTGATACCCCCTACTCTTTATAGGTGTTCTGGTTTTTTTTTTTTCTTTGGCTCACTTTTTTTGAACAGGAACTTAGCTATCCCCGAGATGCTGATGGTGCAAGGTATAGCTTGGATGGTAGGGACTTTGATGGAAGTTGTATCATTGTTGAGTTTGCAAGGGGGGTGAGTTTTTCTTAACTTATACTTTTAACGTACTTCAAAGAATTTTTCTGCAAGATGAAGTGAATTGTGTTCTAAGTGCGTGCATGAAAATTTGATCAGTTGTTTTTTCTTTGATGTGGGTTAGGGTCCACGAGGTTCCCGAGAATATCTAGGAAGAGGCCCTCCACCTGGATCTGGTCGCTGCTTTAATTGTGGTATTGATGGCCATTGGGCCCGAGATTGTAGGGCTAACAAATGTTATCGTTGTGGAGAAAGAGGTCACATAGAGCGCAACTGCAAGAACAGGGCCAAAAAGCTAAAGTAATCTATTTTTCACTTTGACTTGGCCACCTTGTCATTCTGATCTTATGTCTCCTTTTCTATATTTGGGGATAAATTACTCGCAAAATTTAATTCCATTCATGCTTATGTTTTGTTATTCTATGTGTATAGCAGACCTGGGCGTAGTTATTCTCGATCACCAGTTAGATCACGCTCTCCTCATCATGGCAGAAGCGAGAGTCGAAGTTTCAGCCGTGGGCGGAGCTACAGGTTAGTTAACTTTGAGCCTTCTGTTCTCATGGTGGGAAGTAAATTAGAGTCCGTAGTTAGTATATCTGTTAAAAAAGTTTTAACATTATTAATGCATAAAGCTTGTACCTTTAATTAGTTGCTCTGTTTTTTCTGACAAAACAAAAAAAATGGGTGCATTATCTATATCATGAATGAGGCTCTTTTAACATAAATAGTGGATATAAAAAATGGGAAAATGGAATGAGGACAACTAGATAAGTGCACATTAGTTTCCTTTCTATAAAATAATATTAAGAATTTTATCTCATGTACTGGAATGAGGACAAATAGATAAGGCTCTTTTATCTCATTGTTTTTTGCTTTTAATTGTTTACCTTTCTATGCAGTTGATCAAGATCTCCAGCAAGGAGAGAGCGAAGTATTGAGCGTGATGATAGAGTAGAGAGTCCTGAGCCCAAGAACATCGCACCTCTCTCCAAGGGGAGGAAACGCAGTCCCACACCTGATGAAGATAGCAGTCGGCAGGAGAGAGGTAGCCCTTTTCCACAAAATGGGAAACTGGCTGCTCAGCAAAATGAGGCCAATTACAGTGGTAGTCTCCGAGGAGTGAGCACGAACCCTGCTACCCTGATAGAGATGAGAGGCCTGCCAGAAGACGGTACAAAACCATTTTGACACCAGTGGTCACAGCCAAAGTCCCAGTCCAAGGGACAACAGGAGTCCTGTTGATAATGATTATGATGACCCTCTCTCATCTAGAGGCAGCGAGTTCCCTTAAACAAGTCCCTTGCCGACGATATCATCTGTAATACCCCATCTACAATTTTCTTTTTCTAGGTTGTCATGTTACTTAAAACCGTAGGATGTTAGAATTACTACTTAGGATATGAGATTGGTTGAATATAATTTTCTGGAACTTCATTGATGACCAATCCTTGAATTATTTTCTGGTGTGCGGTAATAACGGACATGTAGTGCTAATGCCTTATGCCTCGTACTTGTACAACCGTGATTCACCCCATGAAAGCGATCTCTCTCTGGTTTTGTCGCCAGATGATTACAGCCATACTTTCATTACTCTCTCCAGGCTATAATACTAAATATCTAGTATGCGCTCCGAAACGAAAACTTCAATTTTTCAAGTTCATTTCAGTTTCGAACTTTAGCTGCAAAAATGTCCAACATCACTACGTTGCCTCGTCTCGGCCTTGTAAGTTCGGCTCATAGGCCTGGAAAGAAAGGTCAGAAAACAACGCCCAAAACAAAGCCGAGCAAAAGCACCATGGGCTTTAGTGCAGGGAGGAAGGAGTTATGGCGCTGCGTGGAGAACTGCGGTGCATGCTGTAAATTGGCCAAAGGTCCTGCCTTTGCCACTCCTGAAGAAATCTTCAGTGACCCTTCTGATATTGAGGTTGGCCTCGCTTGTACAATACGTTGCGCACCATTTGTTTGATAAAATGAATGGTAATAGGACCTAACAGTAAACTGAACTAAAAAGCAACCTGGTTTCCATACTTTCATTCATAGTTTCATAATCACTATAACAAAGCTAAACATAATTTCTGTTTGTAAAGAGATAAGCAGATTATCTGAATTTAACACAATAAAAATTTCTTCTTCGATAATAGCTTTACAGAAGCTTAATTGGTCCTGATGGGTGGTGCATCCACTATGAGAAAGCCACACGCACTTGCTCCATTTACTCTGGTGAGCATTTATTTATAGGATTTTGGTCATCGTCTCTAAGGATGTCTAGCAGTTTTACCTTGATATCCTCATACCCTTAAGGGTCTTTCCCTTCCAGAGCGTCCATATTTTTGCCGCGTGGAACCTGATATATTCAAGAAGCTCTACGGAATTGAGAATAAGAAGTTCAACAAGGAGGCTTGCAGGTCCAACCATTCTCTTTCCCATGCATTAAGATCTTGGGGCTTTTCATCCTATGCTAACAGTGGTTGGGAAACCATTTTGATTTTATGCCATGTCTGGCTCATGCTTGTTTTGCTTGCAGTTGCTGTAGGGACACCATCAAGGCAATCTATGGCCCCCATTCAAAGGAGTTGGACAACTTCAACCGGTCCGTTAAGGGTTCTGGTTCTAGTTAAGCTGCCTGGAATTCTCAAGGTCTTTCACCATCTTCGTTCTGTCAATTCATTAAAATGGGTATAAATTAATTGATCGTCCCATGTGAGTTCCATTGAACTTCTCCCTCAGCAAACGGTTTGTATAGACTGCTTTAACAGGCTCCAGAGTCCAGACCCAGCTTGCCTTTGTTCCTATTTTCGTATTCAAAGAAGAAAAACGCATACCAAATTCTGGTAGAACTAATGATTATTGGCATAGCTGGTTTGATCCTTGTTAAAAACATTGAAATTTGAGACTAGAATCAATATCATGCAACAATTCTTAATCTTTCCTGCTTTCGTGTAGTCACTGAAACCAGATATGCTGGGAAATACCTCCAAAAATAAATAAACCGTTATACTTTCTGTTATAAAACAGTTATTCAGAGGATAAGTGAGCGGGAGACTTCATCCAGAGTTTATATAAAGCAAATGATTCACCTTCATTCTTGGAGACCTTGATCCCATTTTTTTCTCTCTCACTTGTTCTCTTAAAATGGCAATCCTTCTCTCTCAAACCCTAACCTCCACCATGTTACTCCTTGTAACCTTGTTTGCATTAACTGCCACCACGGAATCCTACTGCTCAGATGCCATGGCCACCTCGCTCTTGTCAGGTGGCTTCACCCGCTTCTTGTACACCCTCCACGCCCGTAATTTCACCACCGCTACCCGCCTCACGTACCTAGCACCACCAGACTCCGCCCTCATGAACCATAATCTTGATGAAGACTCTCTCCGAAGCCACATTTCAACGGATGGAGCCCTCACTTACCAGTCCCTCCTTTCCTTATCACCCAACACCACCCTTTCCACTCTCTGCAACAACACTTCCTTGGTTGTTGGCACTGATGGAGAAAAGGTTTCAATCAATGACATTCTTGTTGCTGTCCCAAATCTTTACGTTGATGGGTCATGTGTTGTTCATGGTGTTGATGGGCCATTGGTGCCAATCCCATCATCACCACCTGTTGATGATTTTCCGAAGACAAGAATGACAACCATGAAATCTAGGGTGGTTCCTAAGAGACAAACACTTCAGATTTCGGTGTATTCTAAGTTCATTCGTCGAGGCAACCCACCAAGTGTTACTGATAAGGGTGGAAAACCTAGTTTGCCTTGAGTCTTTTTCGAGTTCTTGGAGTCCTTCGGTTGTTTTGCAGTTATCTACCACAACGTTTACCCTTTTTTTTAACGTCTGTGCAGATAATTCACAATTCATCTACTTTGTTCTTGTTATATTCTTTGTGTCAAGAGTATCGATAGTATCAGGGCGTGCTCTGTTCTGCATTGATCTTGTCATGTTCATGTATTACCTCTTTTTGATGCTTGAGGTTGAAACGGGAACTTTCCTTGGTTTGATCGTGTTGTGAGTTTGCAAGGCTAATTTATTTGGAAATCTTCGATTAGGCCTCAAGGAGGAGGCCGTTAGTCGCAGGTCAACTAGCATGGGCCTAAAGGCATTTGGGTTCTGCAACTAGGTAGCCAATTTGGTGCGTTGGATCCTCCTCTCATTTCTATTTGGGTTCTTGATACAGCCACCATCCATCAAATAATTCTAATCATCACCTAACCAACATTTAATAAGGGTAGCAGAATGAGGTCATTAATTTATCAATACAATCAACAGAATCTAAGGTTTAAGAAACAGGAGAGCCCTGAATTAAGGAACCCTGGATAATTTTTGATGGATGATCCCAAAACTGAATTCTGCCAAGAAACAGGGGGAAACTAGTTAATTGAATTTTCGATTGAAATACAGTTTAACAGTCCTCTACATGGAGATCTTGTGCTAACTGCAATGGCCATGGGGAGAATATAACAAAGGCATTTTCCTAGCAAGTGGGTGCATTTGGTGATTGAGAAGTTTTGCAAAAGATGCTCCAATAAACCGCCCTGATATTCCATTAAAAGGCGCCCCAATTTTTCCTCTGCTTTTTCTCCAAAAACAGATTCCATTCAATGAAGGTTTTCACCATGGAGAATCTCCCCACCAATTTAAAGATGGTGTCATACGTGGGGCAAACTCCACTATGGTATTCTAGAACCGTCACTACTTACTTCTATTTGCCTTCCGTCTGCACAACCTAATCCTTTGAGCTTTAGCAGTAGTAGCAGTGATGAGCAACTTAAGTTCAAACAAGCAAGAAACACAAGTCACTGAGGATTATACTTCTTGGTTCAGTAACAGATATGGAATTGCCAGTGCCGGTGAAGAACCAGCTTCACTATTTGATATGCGCTATCTACATCCTGTTTCTGATCTCGATTATCCCCCACAAGAGACGGCTTATCAGTCAGAGCATGGGAGACGATCCGAATATGATTGCAGGTATTGGCTATCAGAATATGATTCTTGCTGTGGTGGCTACTGGGGAGATGATCTCTTCTCTGCAGGTGAGTACAGCAGGAATGACGATGGATGCAATGAACCCGTGGTGAAGACAGAAGACTGCGACCAAAGCGAAGACCAGTATCCAAGTTATACCAGTTACTGTGAGGAAGATTTGAGCCAGCCCGACAGTTACTATAATCCTTGGCCCTGCCATCAATATTGTGAAGATGAAGATTCTTGCAGCTGCAGCGGAGAAGAACCAAGAAATACTGATGGCTGCCGACTGGACGAATTGGGACTCTGCCATGGTATCTTTGGTTATTTTCCCTGTTTACTTCGGGAGCAACAACGGAACAACAATACGCAGTGATGAACTAAAAGCCTCAACTCTTATGGTCCAGCTAGGAGTAATGAAGACAAGCCAGGCATTTCTTTTTTCCTTGTTCCTTTTCTTGGTAAATAAGCCTGGCAGAGCTTTTGAGTTCAATCATTAGATAAAAGATTGTTCCATCATATAATCCCCCTTGTATTAATCAATATTTGTTGCTATGGTATCCAAAATTGACCTAGGAAGGATTGTTGTCTCTCTCTCTCTCTCAATGCAACCATTTGTGTAAAAATACTCAGCTCCTGATAATTCCATTTCTGTGCTAATATAAGCAAAAAGTATTTCTCTTCATTATTAGTCTTAGGACCAAGATACCTGTTAACTACTAGATGTGCCAACAGGGCCACAAAGCTCTACTATATACATATATGTAGCCACCTTAGAATACACAGCTGTTGAAATGTATGTTATAATTTGCACAAAGACGTGACACTATCCTTTTTTCCCTCCCACAAGAAGCAAAATTTATGTGAGGTCAACTTACTGTACAGGAGGTAACCAGGTTATTTTTATCATATTACAGTACCAAGGCCTAGTTCATCCTCAATGTCATCCCCTTCTTCAAACAGCTTTAAGAACCGAGCCTGATCTTGTTGCCTCTTCTTCTTTTGCCAGTATTTATATGCCATCACCAGTGCAACTATCGTTACAGTTGAAATCAGCACACTGATCAGTATCACTACAGCAACGTGCATTCCATTCCCATCGTCATGCTTTTCAGGAGCTGTGTTAGAAGCTACAAACACACAGCAAAAATAAATTTGTCATCACATATTGAAAAATAACTTGTGCATTTAAGTTTAAACAGGGACTTTATAAATGCAATTGTGCACTGAAGTACATATAGGTGAGCTCCATCACACAATTTCCAAACAACTGTATGCAACGAGAAAAGAATCCACATCAGGAATCCATTGTCTACGTTAAACCTTCACAGGCAATTCCAAGGTCCTGCCATCATGGTCAACTTTAGCCCTTCAAGGATTACCAGTGTTTGTTTTACTAGTATTTTAGTATTAAAATTAACTAGCCACATGATACCTTGCTCACTTGGCTCCTTCATGAATTATGATAGCAAATGAACTTTGGATGTTCTAGTGAAATGGGGCCAAAGAAGCCTATTAATTTCTGTAATATCTTAGCTTTTCTTCTAGAATAACTAACCAGAAAATCTATTGTTAGAACAATGTCACAATATGCAGTGCATGATTTCCCAAAAATGTATTGAGATACCAAGCAAACCATGAACTAGGCCATTAATATGGTATAACAGCTCCTAGATCACTAGAAAGAATAGAGTCAGAAAGATTCTATGACAAAAAAACCTCACCAGCTGGAAGAGATGTGCAATCTGGACAGTGGAAAGTAGCATTAAATTCCTCCTCTTTAAACAATGTATATTTTGGAGCTTTAAAGTCAGAAGAACAGAACTCCCACTCTGCAAATATATCATCTGCTTTAATGGTGTCCTTCTCATAGAATCCACATCGCTTGCATTTCTTGCTTACAAGTTCAGTCAGAGGCTGAAATCACAAAGATTACAATTTCATTGCATACTTTTTGCAAAAATTGTCATACACGCAAATCTGATATAGCAGCGACAAATATGAAGGGTTTTCTTAAAGTAAAATGTATAAGCACAGTTATCCAGAACATCAATTTATACAAGAGCAAACTTGCATAGGCTCACATGGCCAGCCTAGCCAGACATTTCATCTGTCGTTCAATGTAACAGTAACACAGATACCCCAAAATTTAACTATTCCCAAAAAAGCCATTGATCCAGTACACATAATGTGACCATCTAAAAATTGTAAATATTAGGTCAGAACCCATAAGAGAACAGCAAATTCAAAGATTTTAACTTTTGCTAAGTTTCCATTAGCAAAAGCCAAAAAGGAAGGTGTTTTGTCACTATATAAGCACAAAAATCAACTAATAAAACATGACATACAACCATAAAATTTCCTAAAAAGCCACAAAAGAACCCTAAACAGAACACCAAATAGACACCTTTTTTCAGCTACTGAGATTGCACAATTCATAAAACTAGGCAAAATTGAACTTTTAATATTGATTCTCTACTAATTCCATGGTCAATAAAAAGTTCTGAAACGACAAAGTATTAATTTACACCAGCTGATGGTATTGAAAAGATAAAGAGAACATAAATCAGTGATTTAGTATTTAAAAACCTGCCAAGATTCTTCACCCTTGAAGGAATAGACGACGCCTGTTTTGGTGACATCTGGCAACTCCGTCCTGTTCTCTCCTTTGCATAAGAAATAAACCGTCGGTTTTCCTATCAACTCGTGCGTTTTGAATATTTCAATTGAATCCAATGTAACTACTGCCGAGGAAATTAATCCTAAAAAAAACAAATTAAAGAAAAGACTGCTTCTTAATTTCAAATTTTCAGCTCAAAGAAAAAGTGAATTTGATCTAAAAAAGAAAGAAAAAAAAAGAGAATTAAGAAAGTCAAAGTATTAAAAACATGTCAAAATCGATCACCTAGCGGAAAACTACATGACATCTGTTTGTTTGTCTCTCGGGAAAGTTAATTTACCTGGAAAAAAGCTGAATAAGATCCACCAGGCGAGAAAACGGAAGAAAATTCTCGAATTTTGCAGATGGCGAATCGACATAGCGAGCTAAAACAATATCAGTTTCTCGATAAGGAAAAAAAAGGGGAATATAATAGTGCATCAGAGAAATGAGGAAGAGTGCGCACTACGCACCTGTCCTTCCTCTGGTATTTTGTTTTAATCGAAGTAAAACGAAAGAACAAAGAAAATTAAGACAAATGGCGGTTTCGAAAGTTATCTTTTGCGTGGGAGAGAGGGCAAACCAAAGAAGAACGAAGGAGGGGAAGGAAAGACCGGTTCGCGCTGCGGGTAATTGGACGAGGGCTGCGTCTTCGGTACGCGGGGTGCGCAAGGAGCACCATGCTTTCAAGATTTCGCCAAGTCATGGAGGAAAAGGATATTGTTTACGTGGCGAGATCGGAAGTGGTTTGGGTTTGGGTTTCAGGCTGGGTGGGTGCGATTCGACTTCTTAACTGACACGACGGGCGGTTATAGTCAGTTGGTCAATACTTTCACATTTACAAATTAAAAGCAATGTAATTGAATTTTAATATCCTAAAAGTAATATTCAGTTATATTTCATTCTTTACATAGTATAAAATATATAAAGACTACATTTTTTAGACATTCAAAGAAAATAAAAGAGGTTTGACCAAAAAATATATTGTTTTTTCTAAATTAAATATTCAACTTTTTTTAAAAATATCATAATATTTGTAAAAATTTTAAATTATTTTTTAAAAATGAAATAAATATTTTTTTATTATATTTAACAAATTTTTATATTTTTTTTCGATCAAATAAATTTTTATAATTAACAGTCGATTAATTATTATTACTTAAAATGTTACTTATCATTTTATATTATACGATGTTAAGGTAACATTTTAATATATCATAATAAAATATAATATGACATGTTAATGTGGTATGATGTTATAAATTATGTGACATTTTTTATTTTTTATGTCAATATCATATAATTTAAAAAATGATAAATGGTATTTTGGTTAATGACAATTAGACAAATATTAATAGTAAAAACTTATTTACTTCCAAATAACAATACATGAATTTATTTAAATTTTTTAAAATAATTTTGAGACTTTTTAAAGCATTATGTATTTTAAAATTATGTTAAAATTTTTTAACATCTATAATATATATATATATTTTTTTTTCTATCTTTCATATTAATTTTTACACAAAGTGTAAAATAAAAGAGGTAATCTCAATATTTGGGTTTCATTTTTTTTTCTTGTGGATTTTATTTGTAGAATTGGCCAAAAGGTTTTCAAAGAATCAAAGTCAACGAGCAAGCTTTGACAATTTTACGGATGGCTGTACGGACACATCTCTCCGGACCGTTTTAGTCTTTATTTAAGACA
This sequence comes from Theobroma cacao, assembly GCF_000208745.1. Lineage (NCBI taxonomy): Eukaryota > Viridiplantae > Streptophyta > Magnoliopsida > Malvales > Malvaceae > Theobroma > Theobroma cacao. The sequence goes on from NC_030854.1 coordinate 2,323,128, forward strand.
AAAGTGGTTTCAACTTTGGAATCTTCTTGCATTCTGGAAATGACAACCCATAGAAACTTCTCTCGTGAAGGGAAAACGTTGTTAGTTACCTTGGTTCCCAAGATTTTTGTGACAAAGAAAACGTTGGATTTTAACAAACGAGCCATTTTTAGAACCTGGTTTGAGATAAAAAATTCATGCCATCTTCTTTCTGCTTGGCCTCTGCCGCTGCTCTCGCCTCAAGGGAGGGCCTTGCACCACCCAAAAGATGGCAACAACAAGGACTTTGTTTCCACAATCCCTTGCCGCTGCCTTGGCCATCTTCTCCCTTCTTTTCATCGCCGCCTCGGCTCAAGCGATACCCCAACAAAACTCCAAGCCGAGAAACAACATTCAGAAGAATGGTAATGCAAATGGCAAACCAAGAAGACCACCGACGACGGCGGAGCTTGCGAAGAAGATAAAGTCGGCTTCCTTCGTGAAAGAGGTTGTTTCTGCTCACAACGCTGCAAGAGTCACCATCGGACAGACACCCATGGTGTGGAACTATACCCTTGCCTACTTCGCCAAACAGTGCGCTAAAAAGCGCTTAAACGATTGCAAGTTGATCCATTCTTATGGCCCTTACGGGGAGAACCTGTTTTGGGGTGGCAAAAGCCATTGGACCCCGAGCGAGGTGGTGAAATTTTGGGTTGAGGAGAAGGCTTATTATGATCCGAAGTCAAACACGTGTGCCACGGGCCAAATGTGCGGACATTACACCCAGATTGTCTGGAAAGATTCGGTCAGGGTTGGTTGTGCTCGTATCAACTGTTACAATGGTAAAGGCATGTACGTGATTTGTAGCTATGATCCGCCGGGCAATTATATCAATGAACACCCATTTGGTGACTTGGCTAATATTGACAATGTGAATAAGATTGCACTGCCACCGCTGTGGAAACCACCCGTTGTTGCCCCAACCTTGCCAGTACACTAAAAGCCTATGTAAATTAATGGATGATATGGGAGGGAGTTCAACGAGAATTGATCATGGCTTTGGCTAAAGCAGGGGAATTTATCTCTTTTTTCTTTTCTTTTTTCTCTTTTTATATCTGTAAGAACATGGCAAGACATGTGGTCTGTACTTGTCTGTTATATTTAAATGAAAATTCCAAAAGTTTAAACTGTTGGCGCTTGGTAAAGTGTTCTTCTCCAGGGATATCTGAAAGCCAAATGCAAATTACTGCACTAGTGGTATGGTGATTTAATGTTATATAGATGTCTGGAATGACAAATGCGCCTCTGTTTTATGATTGTCTACGGTGCCACTTTCCATGCATGGATTTGGTTCTTGTAATTTAGTTTTAATCCTCATTGGAATTTCTCTAAGACGTCAAAGAACAAGAGAATGTGATATGACATCATTCCACAGATCTGGGTGGGGAGGTAGCTAGATTTTTCTATATTCAAAACTTCATGCGTCTGAGATTAATCATTTGCAAAAAAAGAAAGATGGATCCTTGCATATACTTTACAGTTTTCGGCACAGCAAAATGCGAAACTATGGAAACCTTCAATCTGAAGAGAACACCTTTGTTTCCAACTGGTATGCTTTAGTGAAGAAGGCAGGCCAACAGAGGTATGTTGACATGATGCTGCTAACGGTAGAGGCACCAATTAGCATGTTCATCACAACAATCTGTAAATGAATAGCTTCTATGGGTGAAGCGCCTCCCATTATGAGGCCAGTCATCGCCCCTGGGAGTGAGATAAGACCCACTGTTTTGGCATTGTCCAAGACTGGTGAGAGTGCAATAACTAGAGCCCTTTTCACTTGTTCTAGAGTTGCTTGACGAGGAGTTGCCCCAAGAGCTAAAGCTGTCTCCACCTGCAAAGTAATAGCAAAGCCATACGGAGTCAATAACAGAGTTGCAACGTTTCAGAACGAGGGCTTGTTGACAATGAAAACGTCTTCAAAACGAGGTGTTTAGAAGGACTTATCCATCAAATCAACAAAGATTACAAAAAACCTTAGGACCAAGGAAAATTGGTGGCCATGGTTTTAAGACCGAAGAGCTTCGTTTTAGTTTGAATTCAGGATTCAAATCTTTGAGCATCCACAAGAGAGAAACAACATCGCATAAATTTATCAATCGCTCCCAACTTCATAAAACCATTGACAGGTGTTCGCTAATGTTGGAACATACCAGGTTCATTTGTATCTTGATGTCATCTCGAAGTCTTTTCATTGTGACTCCAGTTACTGTCATTGCATTCCCAACCATCATTCCTGCAACAGGGATAACATATCGCGGGGTGAAAGGGAAAACGTTTAATATAACAAGGAGGAACATGGTCACTGCTGTTCCAGCCAGGATAGATATTCCTGCAACATACTTCCCGCGGGGCACATGTTTAGCACGTTGGCCAGCTGTATATCCAGCAACAGAAACCTGCAATCCATGTTTTCAAGCACCCATTAGTAGTAGAACTATTGAGAATAAATGTCCAATGGCGAAGAGATCGTCTAAACATTCTTGTGAAACTTAAAAGGACAATCAAGAGCATTGATAAGCAAGATCCAATCAAATTCTTAAAAGAGTCCCAAAGTTGAATTGAAGGTAACTTAGAAAAGGTATTTCTCTTCTCTGTTTTTATTTTTATTTTTTTTGAAGGGCCTTCTCTGTTTTTATTGAATAGGCTACATATATATAATTCGGTGAAATTGCAGGAGATCAGAACTGCAGTTAAAAATATTTGCTCTCTTCTTGTTTGGACCAAACTTCAGCATATGCAAAATTCTACATCAATCATGAGTATCAATTCCCAGGTAGGATCAAATGGATTAACCCATAGTACGAAACAGTCAGTATCTGGGGTTTCATTTTTTTTTTTTTTTTTTTTTCATATCAGTTAAGCTAAACTATATGCATAAAATCTCTGAACCGAATTGGAAATAACAAATAAACATCTCTGATACGATTATAAGACTCCATGAGCATACTATTTTTAGTAACTTTTCTTTTCATTACAAGTCCGATTACTTGGGCAGAACCCAAAAATGATAACCAAAGAAGCAAGAATTCAACAGATCAAGAATTGTGCTTCACGTGGTCAATAAAGTAGGGAAAAGGCGGTAAATTTAATATTCAAAATCTCAAATTGTTCAAGTATTCAGACTTACTAACACAAAAATTCCACTCAACATTGAATTACTTATTAATGTCAGAAAAGAGAAACGTAACTAAACCAAAAGAAACATTAATGTAAAGGTAAAAACTGTACCTAAAGTGTAAACTTAGTTTCAACAAAAAGAAAAGCGCAAAAAGTTTAAAGACAAACCATAAAAAGATAAGCAAGGACGATCCACCCGCTGTTCTCCTGGTTAAAAATGAACTGAAGAACAAACCCAATAACGGAAAGCTGAAGAAAAGCTCTGAGGATAGAATAAATCATCTCTTTTTCCAAACCCAGCTTTTGCATGAAAGACAAGAGAACCGCCATGAGAACCACCGAAAGGGCAGCCACTGGCTTGACCATGCCCTTCAGAAACTCAAACAACCAATCCCAATCCATTGCAAGTAGAAACTGAGACTGAAAATCCACGGAGTTGATGCTCGTAATGATAGAGCCAGCTTTTCGGGGTGGGTGTTTATGTGGTTGAAGAAGAAGGAAGAAGCTACCTTCCCCTGATGACAAAGCTGCTCTATTGAGACATCTTGTGGAGTTAATATTCGAGGTTTTGTATTTTTCTTTTTTCTTTTTCTTTTTAATGCTTTGGAATTGGCGCAAGTAACGGCGAAGGACGTATTCGTACAGATTGATACGATCGGACTAAACGGGGGAAGGTTTGTCGCCACGCAAACGCATGAGTGGACGAGAGCTGAAAAGTTAGTAAGAACGAACAATTCCGTAACAATGACGTGGCGGTGGCATGGTGCGGTAGGGCAAGATGGGCATCCACTCATTCCATTTTTAGGTTTCTAGTGGGGACTTGGAGACAATTCACTTATTCAGAGAAGTCATTTAGCTAATCATTATTGAAATATAAAAATATAAAAATATTAAAATTACTTTAATAAATTATGAAAAGTTCGAATGAATATGAAAATTTTATACAATGGAATATGAAAATTTAGTTCACGTTAGTCAATTTTAATACTAATTTTTGAAAAATAAAATATTTAATACTTGTATTTATTATACAAAATTTAATTTTATATATTATATGAATATTAACATTTTTTAAATTATTAAAATGATAATAATAAAATTCTGACTCAAAATATAAATCACATCAAAATGTCAAATTGGGGGCATATCCATCATCTATTATTTTAGTTGATAGCAACATTTTTCTACCGGTCTCGTTTATTTGACTTCCATATACTTTCTCCTTAATCTGAGTATTTTATTTAAAGCATAATATCTAAAAAAAACTTTTAAACTATTTAAAAGTTTTCAAATAAGTACTTATATTTTTATTATGTTCAATTAAACTCTTATCTATCCAAAAAAAAATTAGACTCTTATATTTTTATTTCGGGTCAATTCAGTTACTGTACTTTTATTTTGAATCAAATACATCTTTATAATTAATGATTAACTTAGTCAAAATATTATTTATTATTGTATATCATATGACATTAACGTGACATGCTAATATATTATAATTGATAATCATATGACATATTTACTTATCATAATTGATAATGATATGACATACTAATTTAACATTATAACATAATCATATGATAGTTTTTGTCCTCCACATCAATACTATATCGAATATTATGTGGATAAAAAATGATAAATAATATTTTAACTAGTGGTTATTAGTCAATCATTAGTCATAAGGGTTTGTTTAACTCAAAATAAAACTACAAAGATTTGATTAAATATAATAAAAGAATAAGTACTTATTTAAATTTTCTTAAATAATTTATGCGCTTATTTGAGTATTATGTCTTTGTTTAATAATTGGTATTATCCTTGCTTATAAATTAATGTTTGAATATATATATATATATATATATTCAAGACTAAAGAAAAAAAAATACAAAGTAAAGAAACACTTAAAAACATGTTACTATTTGTTAAGTTCCAATAGTGATGGAAAATATTTGGTGTATCTTTTTGGCCTAAGTTTATCTATGATCAAGTGTAGCTCGCATCTCACTTGACAACATGTTACTAGTTGTTTTAAAAAAAAAAAACTTTTTTTAACAGTTTTTTAAAATTTTTATTTGATCTGATTTTTACTTTTAAAAGATAAATAAGTTTAAAAAAATCAAATCAGACAGATAACAAACTAAATCTGTTCTATGAAATTGATATCCCAATGTAAAATATTATGCAAAAAGGCTTATGGGTTACATGCACCCTAAGCATGAAAATGATTTAATGAGTTTATTGCCGTGTGTGCTGACAATTTTGATTTAGAAGCAATTGTTTTCTAAAAATGATTTAAAGAATGAAAATGGTGAGGGTGGATAAGAGATGCCATCTTTCTTATGGACATATAAAGAATGTTAATTACCATTAAACAAAATATGGTGAATATTTGGTATTTGTAAAATTCATCTAATCTAAATTTAAATTAGTACAAATTATCTAAATTCAAAATAATATTGAATTATTAATTTATTTCACCGATAATTATAAATAGTTTCTATTTAATGTATTTTTATTATATAAACACTATCATTCAATCACAAAATATTATCTTATAAATATGTAAAGAATAAATGTTTACAAATCTTTAATTATAAAACTCATAAATTGCCACTGTATCAAATATAAATTTTAATTATAAAATCAATACCCATTAATCACTACTTTGAATAGTTTTATCTCAACTTGTATTTTGTTTTTTTATATTTTTTTTGGGATGTTGCTTGCTAAAGTATTGGTGACTTTCACATGTATTTTGATCAAAAGAGTATGTTGGGTAATTTACTATAAACAGAAGCTTGGATTCTCATGCAATTAAACCAAAAAAAATAATACCAGTTGACCTTCTTTTGTACTCTTAATGTTCTAACTAAACAATCAGAGACTGAAAATCCACGGAGTTGATGTTCATAATGATTCGGGGTGGGTGTTTATGTGGTTGAAGACGAAGGAAGAAACTACCTTCCCCAGATGACAAAGCTGCTCTCTTGAGACATCTGGTGGAGTTAATATTCCAGGTTCAAGATTATGATGATACTGATGTTGGCTTTGTATTTTTCTTTTTGTCTTTTTCTTTTTATGATTTGGAATTGGCGAAAGTAAAGGGGAACGACGTACAGATTGATACGAAAACGGGGAAGGTTTGTCTCTACCAAACAGCAACGTGGCGCTGGCACGGAGCGGCAGAGAATCCACTCTGTCTAGTGGGGACTGGGAGACAATTCAGAGAAGTCGTTTAGCTAATCGTTATTGAAATCGAAAAATATTAAAATATTAAAATTACTTTAATGAAATATAAAAAGTTCAAATGAATATGAAAAAGTTTATGAAATGGAATATGAAAATTTAGTTTACATTAGTCAATTTTAATCCTAATCTTAAAAAATAAAATATTTAATACTTGTATTTATTATGTAAAAAATTAATTTTATATATTATATAAATATTAACACTTTTTAAATCATTAGAATAATAACAATAATAAAACTCTGACTCAATATATAAATCACATCAAAATGTCTAATTGGGGGCATATCTATCATCTATTCGTTTACTTGATAGCAACATTTTTCTACCAATTTCGTTCATTTGACTTTCATGTACTTTCTCATTAATTTAAAATTCATTATAATCAAAGTATTTTAATATTAAAATATTAAAATTACTTTAACAAAATATAAAAAGTTCAAATGAATATGAAAAATTTATAAAATGGAATATGAAAATTTAGTTTGCATTAATAAATTTTAATACTAATCTTAAAAAATAAAATATTTAATACTTGTATTTATTATGCAAAAATTTAATTTTATATATTATATAAATATTAACACTTTTTAAATTATTAGAATAATAACAATAATAAAACTCTGACTCAGAATATAAATCACATCAAAATTTCTAATTTGGGGCATATCTATCATCTATTCGTTTACTTGATAGCAATATATTTCTACCAATCTCGTTCATTTGACTTTCATGTACGTTCTCCTTAATTTAAAATTCATTATAATCAGAGTATTTTGTTTAAGATATAATATTTTAAAAAACTTTTAAATTATTTAAAAAAATTAAAAAAAATATATTTTTATTCGAGTCAAATTAGATATTATATTTTTATTTTAAATCAAATAGGTTCTTATTATTAATGATTAACTTAGTCAAAATATCATTTATCATTTTATACCATGTGACACTAATGTGGCATGCTAACATATCATAATTGATGATAAGATAGTATGCTGATATATCATAATTAATGATTACGGACATACTAATTTGATATAATAATATAACCATATGATATTTTTCATCATCTACATCAATATCATGTCAATGTTATGTGTATATAAAATGATAAGTGATATTTTAACTAATGATAATTAGTTAATTATTAATCATAAAGGTTTATTTGATTCAAAATAAAAATACAAAAATTTAATTTAATGTAATAAAAAATAAAAACTTATTTAAATTTTCTTAAATAATTTAAATACTCATCGGAGAATTATGTCTTTGCTCAATAATTGATTTTATCCTTGCATATAAATTAATGTTTAAATATATATATATATTCAAAATTAAGAAAAAAAATCAAAGTAAAGAAACACTTAAAAACATGTTACTATTTGTTAAGTTCCAAAAGTGATGGAAAATATGTGGTGTATCTTTCTGGCCTAGGTTTATCTGAGACCAAGTGTAGCTCATATCTCACCTGCCAACATGTTACTATTTGTTTTTTTTTTAATTGTTATTTTAAGAATTTTAAAAAATCATGTTTGATTTAGTTTTTATTTTTAAGAAATAAATAAATTAAAAAAATAAAGCTAAACAGGCACCAAATCGAATTTGTTCTACAAAATTGATATCCCAAAGTAAAATATTATTAAAAAAATGCCAAGAACGCTTTTAGGTCACATGCATCCTGAGCATAATGGTTGGGAAGCGCGTTGAGTTTATTGCCATGTGCTGACAATTCCAATCCAGAAGTAATTGTTTTCTAAGAATGATTAAAGAACGAAAATGGTGAGGGTGGATAAGAGATACCATCTTTCCTAAAGACATAAAAGTAAGGTCGATTATCATTAAACAAAATATGGTGAATATTTGGTATTTGTAAAATTCGTCTAATTTAGATTTAAATTCGTACGAATCATTTAAATTTAGAATAATATTGAATTATTAACTTATTTAATCGGTAATTATAAATAGTTTATATTTAATATATTGTCAGTATATATACATTATTACTTAATCACAAAATGTTATCTTATAAATATGTAAAGATAAAAGTTCACAAATCTTTAATTATAAAATTCATACATTAACATTACATCAAATATAAATTTTAATTGTAAAATCAGTATCGATTAATCATTGTTTTGAATAGTTGTATCTCAACTTATTTTTTGTTTTTTTTTTGTATATTTTTGGGATGTTGCTTGCTAAAGTATTGGTGACTTTCACATGTATTTTGATTAAAATAGCATGTTGTGGTAATTTACTATAAACAAAACCTTGGATTCTCATAGAATTATAAACCAAAATAAAACTAATACTAGATGACATGGTTTTGTACTTTAAATGTACTAACTAAACAATTTGAGTCACTCTCAAACAGCCCACTTTTACCAATGGGATATCCTAACAAATGCTGTCAGACAGCATTTTCTACATTATATTGGGAACTAAAAAGTGTGAAGCCTTTTAGCTAAGTCAAATAAGGTTAGAGCAAGTATAGTCATACCCCAATTCCAACCCCTTGATTTCTTTTTTCATTCAGGTTGGACCCTGGAGGAAAGCTTACTGGGCTACATTTGAGCTTTTGAATTCTGACCAAGACCCATAGTCTGCTTTCAAGGCCGAGGACGATACTGAAAATTGAAGAAACATTGAGGAGAAATCTGTAGTTTTCGATTTTCGAAACGAAGCGTAGCTGGTCAAACTCCAGCTCCTTCTATTCACCCTCTCAGCCGTTGCTCGCTCTTCCAGCTTCGGCTCCATTTCCACAAAACCTCTGCGGAAATCTCAATCCGAAATTTTGAAAAAGGGAAAAAAAAAAAAAAGAAAAAGAAAATGAATCTCTTGCGAAACGCAATCAAATCGCACGTTTCGGTTCGAACGATCAGGCCAATGCAAGCCTTACCATCATTCCTAGGAGCGTCGCCGAAACGTTTCTCCACCGGGACGGATGAACCTCAACCGCCACAACCCGACGCCTCCGTCAATCAATTTATGGAATCTGCAAGCAAAGGTTCAATTTTTCAAAAAAAAAAAATACAGGGTTTAGGGTTTATCCAAAATAACTTTTTTAATTTTTTCCCTAAAAGATTTAACCTTTTTTTCTTTACTGTAATTAGGATTCGTTTTTGCGAAACTCCATGGAATCACAAAGCATACAATGAAGAGCGATATAATGAGCTTGCTTGAAGGGTGTAATCTAACGGCTGATGATATTAAAGTTCACTACAGCCGCAGCTTTTTTCCTCTTGGAATGTAAGCTTCTTTACATTTTTTATTTTTTTTATTTACTAGTCAGAATTTATTTAAGATTATTTATTGTGGAAATTGGTTTTTCTTTAGACTTTTTTAAACGGAATTATTCTTTTTTTCTTTTTGTTATTAACATTTGTGTGTTTCTTTGTTTGCAATTAGGATGTTGCGGTTTTCATCACCTGCTGCATTTAGTAACGCAGCAAGGACCATTCGGAGGTTTGATCGGCTTTACAGGTTGGAGAAGGTAAATTAGATTTGATTGTGAATGAGTCTGACAAGGTTTGATTGGTAATGTTGGGTTTCATATTTGGTTTTTTTTCTTCTTGTGATAATTCGGGTGTTCTTTTTTGGATATGTCAGGTTGAAGCTTCTGATTGGGATATTGTTCGACCATATAATGGCAAAACTGTAAGTCAAAGAATCGAGATTTTGTTCTCTTTAGTTTTCAGTTGAACTTCAGATTTTTGACATTTTGAGAAACTGTTTGTTATTATGTTTTTAATTAGCTATGCACTCGGAAAGTATTCGTCTGGTTAACTGAGCTAAGTAATGAGGTGTTTTTCATAAGATATAACATGGCATTATTATCTACATGATTTTTATATATATATATATATATATGTGTGTGTGTGTGTGTGTGTGTGTGTGTGTGTGTGCCTGCGTGCATGTGTGTGTGTGTATAATTGGATAGTTATAAATGGATTTTCAGACTTGGTCATGAAATAATCTTAACGGTATTTACAATTATAGGTGTAGTGGTCATGCCATCCTGGATTTGTCTTTGCAAAACAAAATTTCCATTTATTACATGGGACCATGAGGTTTATATTTTTATTTTGACATGTCTTCTCTTTAAGGGTCTAAGTTGTTTAAGATTTTAGGGAGAGCTTTTACCTTTATTATTTTAGAGCCTTTCCATAATTTTTCAATCATTAGCATAAAACAATGTCCAAAATTTTTAGCTAAAAATATTGTTATGGCATTTTTAGGACTTTTAGCTTAGGCATTAACGTATTTGCGGTATGCTAACACTTGTTCCACATGGCCCTAATGTTATCTGAGGTTGCCTTAAATTTTCAGGTGTTACTGCTAGGAATCCCTCGAAATGCACTTGTTGAGGATGTAGAGCGCTTTCTTTCTGGTTGTGACTACGATCCGTCCTCCATCCAGATGGTCACAGTTCCAAAACCAGGAACCCCAGTCCCCTTCAGATTTACAACTGTGCGGTTCCCGTCGCAAATCCAAGCAATGAATGCATGCATTAGCAAAAACAGAAATGTCTGTCTCAATAATCAACTCTCAGTACGAGTTCTCCACTAAATGTTCAGTCTGTTTTTCTCATCAAAAAAAAAAAAAAAAAGAAGAAAGAGTTCATTCTGTTTGGGGTATCGCATTAAGATTGACCATTATGGTAGGCTTCGTGTCACAAATTGAACTATGTGAATCTTTTGCCTGTTTGATACTTATGAGACTTGGAGCTATATATTTAAGTGGATAAGTGCTCCTGTAATTCTTGCAGTGCTAGACTTGATAAGTTGATTACTGAAATCATATTGGTAGGAAGTAATGAAAGATTGCAGCTTAACTCTTTTTGGAGGATCTTACAATCTTTGTTTCTTATCTCGACTGGTGGATTCTTTCTTATGATATAATCATCATCATCATTCCATAATTCCTATTTTAACAAGTTTATTTATATCCTACCGGCAAAGTTGCTTCTCAGGCTTTTTCCAACATTTCAGGTGGTTTTGTTTTGATGGTAAATTTGGGAGGAATATTGAAAGTTAGAACCTGCATTGATAATGTTGAATGAGATTGTAATGGAGATTTATCAATTGTTAAATAAAACATTAACAATTCTGCTTAAGTATACATTCAGTTGTGAAAAAAAAAAAGAAAGGAAAAATTGAAAGTCACCTGGCAGACAGGAATACCCAATTAATCCTAATGATTTATCAGGCTAATCCTAGATTTTGGTTCAGATGGCCCCCCAACACTGAACTCAATCTCGATGATTAGAAACACACGAATCACAAGGAATAACAGCATATATTTTAGACCAGCTTGACTTGCAGGACGCCAGAACCTAATTAGCCATTATCCTGAAATGGCACTGCAACAATGACTGAGACTTGGGAGGAGGTTAAAGCTCACAATGGATCACAGAAACCAGCTTTATATCATGTTCAAGGTTTCTTCAAGTTGCTGATTTTATCACCTGGCTGTTGATCACTCTCTCGCCCTCAGCTCCAATGACTACTTTGTGTGGGAATAAACATCTAGATCACCAGTTTACTGCAAATTTCGCCATTCGTATTGCCTTGATGATACAAATTGACGATAACTGCAGCAAGCCTGATCAAGAATATGGTCATTTCCATCCCAGATCCATTCACCATGTAGTTGGGTTCACGAAGATGAGTCTCAATGTTTCCATGCATTTTGAAGAGGCTTGTCTAAGTATCCTCATTAGAGCTCTGTACCCTATGCAGCATATTGCATAATCCTCTGGGCAACAAAGACAGACATTAATCTTAACTAGTGAAAAGCCAGAAAACCAGAATTGAATGATGCTTATAACCACATCCGGATTCTGACACAGAATTTAAATTGTTGAACACAAAGCATCATCAACCTCTTCCTCATGCATTTGTTGCCCATAATCTAATGTTCTCATATGGTTTACCAGTCGACCCAAAACACCATGAATTTCAGTCACCTTAGAATTTGACTTGTCTTCTGCTCTAAACCTGTAAACTTCATTCTTAACCTCAATCCAGCTGTATCCAGGACTGGTTTTCAGTCCTTTATCTTTCATCAGTTTACGTACTCTAGCAGCCTGATCCCATCGCCTTGCACTAGCATATAAATTCGCCAACTGAACATGGGTAGCAGCACACCCAGGTTCTAACAATAGTCTGCTCTCGGCAGCCTCTATCCCAACCCAAATAATCCCATGAAGCCTGCAAGAAGAAAGCAAAGAACCCCATATAACAGCATTGGGGCAAATCGGCATCTTTAAAATAAATTCTCGAGCCTCCTTTAATAATCCAGCACGACCAAGAAGATCAACAACACATGAATAATGATCCAGCGCCGGCTCAACACCATGTACAACCATTGAATCAAAATAAACACGGCCTTGTTCAACAAGACCCGCGTGACGACACGAAGAGAGCACTCCAAGAAAAGTAATAGAATCAGGTTTTATCTTCTCTTCCTTCATCTTTTCAAAAAGATCAATAGCCTCCATTGCAAGGCCATGTTGAGCATAACCTGCAATCATCGAATTCCAAGACACAATATCTTTATTACCTGCCATCTTCTTAAATATAAACATTGCATCTTCAACACTCCCACATTTACAATACATAGAAATAAGAGCATTACAAATATAACTATACGAATCGAAACCCATCTGAATTACTTGACAATGAGCACTTCTCCCTTGCCCCAAAGCTCCACTACCCGTACAAGCTCTCAAAAGACTTGTCAATGTGAAATCATTTGGCTTTAAAGTCAAATTCTTCATCATATTATAGAGCTCCAAACACATATCAATCTGCCATTCTTGCGCGAACCCAGCAATGATAGTAGTCCAAGAAACTACATTTTTAACAGGCATTTCATCAAACACTTTGTAAGCCTCCTCCAACTCACCGCATTTCCCATAAGAAGTAACCAAAGAACTTCCCACATAAACGTTTGGGAAGAACCCAGTTTTTATTGCCAAGCAATGATACTGAATTCCACCATAAAGATTACGTTTTGACCCGCATGAACTTATGGCATTTGACAGAACAATTGGATTAAATTTTGAAATATCTTTGTTTGTAACAGGAGGAGCTAGGATTTCATTGAAGAAGATTGGGAGATATTCTGTTGGTGAATCTGAATAAACAAAATCATTGACAAAGTGTTGGGCAGTAAATTGATCAGAATCTGATTGTAAAAAGTCTTGAATGAGACGAAGATGGTTTTGGCGGGGAGTAGGAGTTGGTTTGGGGGACATGATATCCATGATTCTCAATACCTTGCTCGGAGGATTCAGTTTTAGTTTGTAAGAAGAGAAAGGAATGGATTGAGACAGAAAGAAGAGAAGAGGTTTAAAGCAAGAATTCCTTTGGATAATTGATTTAAGCAGAAGTGTATTCATGGCTGAGATCACCCCATGAATGTATTCAGTCTTCAATGGCTGAAGGGTCAAAACCTGGGTCTTTAGTTATTACTTGTTAGAACCTGAACCCCAATGAATTACAGGATGGCAATAAGAATCCTGTATACACGTCTGGCGTTGGCTGCCTTTTTATTATTATTATTATTACTCTTAAAAAACAATTAAAATGTGTTATCTAATGGAGATAAATCTTCCTTTTCTATAACAAGCTGTATTAATCTTGAATGATAGTAAAATCGGGTCCGAAATGTTGAGTAGAATCAGCCAAAAACTTTACCAAATAAACAAAGTTGACAATCTTCCCATTGAAGCATTTCATTATGGCATACCATAATCTTCGTTTGGGACGATACCAGTACAAAGTCATCATCCAACTAAAACCAAAATCATTGCTTGATTGACACAATTGGACTCATAATCCATTAACCCTTTCATCCAGAACGCTTTCTTTGTGAAAGGTTCATACAAAAATCATAATAATTCACACTAAAAACCATCTCACTGTCAGTACTCCGCACCGAAGAATGAGAAATTAACATGACTACAAAGAGATAGTAGAAGTTTCATTGGAGCTTCATGGGATTTCTCGTTGCCGTCTCCGCTTCTTTATAGATGAAGTAGCATCATGCTCAAAGTCGTCCTCTTCTCTGTCTCCATGCAAATAGAACCATAACCTCCTCTCTCGATTGAATTGCACACATGGGTCATGTTCGCAGTGCAATCGATCCAAGGCACCACTAACAACCTGGCTAAGTTGTTCTTCAGAGATGTCTTCCACAATGTACTGTGAGTCTCTTATGAGAACACAAACATCAGCTCTAGTACCCATACCAGCTGGCAATCTGGCTGCCGCGTCCCTCACAAGAGTGAGAACCGTGATATTAGGTGGCCTATCTGCTTTAAGCATAAAATGTTCTCTGCATTTTAATGATGGCTTGCCACTGCACCTTCTCACTGGAGCAACAGCGGATTTTCTACCATCTAATGCAGTATAAGAAAAGGCCCTCTCTGGAACAGAATACCTAACAGCTTCTTCCTTGCGAAAATAGTCCCTTATTTCCTCAGGGCATCGACTGATAGTAGCCACGATTTTTCTAGGTCTAACCTCTCTTAATCTTTCCTTCATGTTGACAGTCTGATGCATCAAAGTCAAGGGTGGTTCAGGAAGGTTTCTAATCTTCTGAAGACTCTCTTGAGCAATTTTCAACCAATCTGCAAAGGAATTGGTCAATTTCAGAAGGGTACTGCGTGGAAGACCCCAAGCTTCCGAAGATACAGTTTCCTTCATATTGTTGTGTGGCTTAATAGCTACTGGACCAATCCAGGACCAACTCTTGTTTGACTTGGAATAAAGAGTGAGAGCCTTCCAGGCCTTTGCACCGGGAGGTGCTGTTGTTGAAGAAAATAATTTTAGAGCACCTCTAACTAAATCCTGAAGTGGCTCCTGGGCTTCAAGAATACAAGGATCCCCAGGATTCCATCTCACACGCTCAACAATTTCATGCATAGTGAGACAAGGTAAATTGATCTGCTCTCCTTGTGAATTACTCATTCCCTTCCTCTCATGAGACCTGTTAACACTTTTAGGATTGCTTTTAGCAGCATACTTGCTAAATGCTAAAGGATCACCTTTTGCAACTGGAGTAATCATTGCTATGCGAATGGCAGAAAGAAAATGAATAATAGAGAATGAGAACCCCTTATGAGCAGTAGGACATATTGAATTGAATTGCAGCTTCTTAAATGGTTTTGGCTCTGGAACTGTACTATTCCCAACCGCTGATACAGTAAAGGATGAACAAGCGGTTGACCCTTCGAACAGACCAGGCTCAGCTTGCACTTTCTTTAAACCACATTTCTCCAAAGAAGATTTAGGCAGTTTCTTTCTCTTCAAAGAAGAAATGGGCAGTTCACCTTCTTCCAGGTCCTTTTCAGCCTTGATGCGATGGTAATCATGTTCAACTTTCGTACCCATTTGTGTTCTGTCTGCTGCTTTTCTCCGCTTCAGTAAGCTTACTTCTTTAGTCCCAAATTTCTGATATCTCTTGTACAGATTATGCTGCTCAACAGCATCATCATTCATATACTCCGACTGCAGCCAAGCAGAACCACCGCCAACTTTCCTTATGTTTTGGTTTCTCTGAATAAGGCAGTCTTCCTTTGATGATGGTGATTGCATCTTCGTCTTGAGCAATCCTGAAATATCATTTGATAATTGCATCAAAGCTAGTGCTGCTTCTATATCTCTCTGGGTAGGATTTCTGCGCTCTGCTATTTCCATACCACCGTCACTGCTTCTTGGACCCATTCTAGCACGATTAGCTGTCCTTGAAATATTACAAAATTGAGCTTCATGTTCCTTACAAGAAAGCTCTCGCATAGAACCATCTATTTCAAGGTACTTCCTTTTAATTCCACTTTGTATTGAAGGAGATTGAATTCCCAACTTTCTTGTTGATATTACATTCGACCCAATGTCCTTCAATTTACTTACACGAACCTGTTTGCCACGTTTGTTGGGGTTCAGTGCCAAACTAAGCCTTGCTTGATTAGAAAAATCGGGTATCTCTCCATCATTTACAATGTCATCCGCCTCCGGTACACTCTCAACTCTGATCCTTTTCTTTGCTATCATCGACATCTAACATGGAGATCCAAGACAACACAGTAAAAAAGAATAAGGAAACAACCATAACTGAATTCCTCAGCTTTCAAAGATACAAAGAACAAGGCAAAATTCCCTTTTGGCAAACAATTTGACCTATTCATTTCTCTATGATAATGAAAATGGAAATCCAATAAGAGTTACATATCATCTAAGCATCCTATCATAATCCAAGTAAATCTAACACAAAAAAGAAGAAGACCCTTGGTTAAAGAGAAAAAGAAAAAAGCTAGCTTTATTCCACTATTTGAAAATACTAATTGTTAGCCCAGCACTCCTTCCTATACCATAGATATACAAATTTCTATTCATGTTCCTTCATTCTTCTTATAAGATAAAGCCTCCAAGCATATACAGGAAAGAGAAAACTAATGAGAAAGATAAGCAGAAGAATCTTAAATAAACAAGTAAACAATTTCATGTTCTTTTCCGAGTTTGTTTATTTGTGGGCAATATGTCCATTTGGACCGTTTCACAGGCTTAACTCTCATTGGAGACTACAATAATTATCTAGTTAAGCGGCTGAAAGTTTTACCTCAATCTGTTTTCTCATGAAACAAAAACAAATCAGGATTTTTTGTTTTAATGCAAGGTTGAGACCCCTTGGAAGATAGCGAGAGAGAGGAGGGGAAAGTGGGAAGAAGAGAAGGTGTAGCCTGTTTATATGTAGTACGACACGAGGAAGGAGACGCAGATATGAACAAATGTGTGTCGTTTTAAGGTGGGAGTCTCGAGTTGAAAAGACATATATACAAAGGACAGTGAAAGGTGAAGGGAAAAGGGCTGAGTTAGGGGCCCATTTGGAAGTCTGTTTAGTGGGTGTGGGTTAGATAGTGGAAAGGTTTGTTTCCATTCGCAATAGTTTTTTATTTGAGAGAAGGGGTATGAATTCCTTTCAACTTCCCACATCTACATTAGTTTTTTCGTGCTATATCTCAAGCTCCACTTCATATTTCTCCTTCATTTTATGCTATCTGCCTTCACTGAACTGGGCAATTGGATGCATAGAGAAATTCACATGAAAGTTTAATGAGACGGTTGCTACGAGGTGAACTCTGTATCAAGCTCCATGGAAAAGTTACAAATACCACTAGTTACCAGTCCCGGCAATATAGCAGCTCTGGAAATTGGTTTTTATGGCACTTTGAAGTGTTGAAAGGCTGCAGGCAAACTATTTTTATTTAATTATAGTTGTCAATGAATCCCAAAATAAGTTCACTCTCACCTCGACAACCGAAGTAACAAGTAACAAAGTCATTGAGAATGAGAAAAATGTCCTCATCCTTGACCTCCTGTCTTCTCTCTTGTTCTATATGTCTGATATATTGGACACTCGGTATCCGCAAGGTTTCGGTGTGGAAAATAGAGGATTGTTTTAATTGCCTTGAAGTCATCAAGCCGATCGAATTTTCTCTCAAAGGTACAATGCAGGAAAGAAATGGAAAATGGACTTGCAAACTGTTCAAGGAAGACATCAAAGCTAAAATTCTAAACTGCACGAGTCTATTTCTGCAGTAAAACAATGAGTACAAACTCTCAAACTAGACTCCCATGGAAAAAGTTAAGATAGCAAGGCTAAACAGATACTGCACACATGGGAATAAATTGGTAATTGTTTTCTTTTTCTACTACTTTTCCACTCACAGAAAAAATTTCCATACAACGATGATATTGATGACTAAAACAAAAACATTCTCAGTATCAAATTGACCTACCAGCTACAAGATCCACCAAATAAACCTTCTTCAATTTCAATTCCAATTTCTTATCCACTTCTTGTGCACTCCAAGTATTTCAGGTCTAAATCAAGCTTCTTTAAGTGCTTCACTCATCTTTCCCTTCTTTCCCACATGCTTGGCCTTCTGAATTGCAGACCCTGCAGCCACCAAGTTTCCAGGTTTATGAATGGCAGCTTTCTGGTTCTTCTTTAACAGCTTCACAGCCACTGCTTTCAGCGGAATTGTAATGTCCACAGGCAGAAGCACCTCTTCCAACTCATGCCAGTCAAGATCCTCAGAATCACCATCTTCATACTCCACCCTATACCACCCAGTTTCCTTGTCAAACTGGATGACAGAACCACGATAATATCTTTCCCCAAACAGTTTTCGAACTTCCCTTCCTTCCAACCATTCACCACACCCTTCATCTTTCTGAGACTCTCCATCTTCCTTCTCCACGTTAGACAGGACAAGAGTGTTGCAATTTGGGTTTATCTCAGGCACTCCATTGATAACAACAGCTGGCTCTCCCGGTAACTCGTATACCCCAGACTCCGATTCTGCCTCCTCAGATTTCTTTTCCATAGCACGAAAATTTGAGAAAAGAATGTGCAAACTTGAGTACCTGGCTCTGAAATTTTCACCAGAAATGACTCGATCTTGAGAGCGTTTGCAAATGCTTCTGCAACTTTCCTTGGCTTTCTTTTCCTTTTCCTTTTTCGTTTTTTAAAAGAGAAAATCTTTCCTTGTCTCCTCGAAGAACCAATAAAACCCTAACTGCTTCAGAGAGTTTCAAAACAGAGAGCAATGGAATGGAAGTGAGAGAGAGAGAGAGAGACTGAGTGGGTTATGATCCGGTACTCCCAGCTCCATGGTAATTAAGACAGACTCATCACTTGTCCCTAAAACGGTGACGTTTAATGAAATGGGCAGCATTTGATATCCCTACCGAACCTCGACAGAAAGATAGTTCTTTTTGAAGGCATGAACCAGAGAAAGAAGCAGAGACAAAGAAATGAATGAGGATCGCAAACCCATTGTTGAACAAACTTCAACCGCCGCCAACTACCTTTACCTCCAAAACCCAGGAATCTCTCCGAACTCTACACCCATCCAATACCAATCTCAACTATGGTGCGTATGGTCACCTCATCCAACATTTCACCGACCACAGCCACCCTCGCCAAGCCAAGCAACTCCACGCGCGTATCGTTTTCTCTTCAGTCACCCCCGACAACTTCCTCGCTTCGAAACTCATATCTTTTTACTCTAAAATCAACCATCTTCCCCAAGCTCACCACTTGTTCGACAAAATTGCCAACAAGAATACTTTCTCTTTTAACGCCTTGCTTATCGCTTATTCCCAACATAACATGTTTGCTGACACCTTAAGGTTGTTCTCGAGTGTTGATAACGTTATTAGGCCCGATAATTATACCGTTACGTGCTTATTAAAGGCGTTGTCGGGTTCATTCTGTGATAAAAGGTTGGCTAAGGAGGTTCATTGCTTTGTTTTGCGAGGTGGGTTCAATGAGGATATTTTTGTTTCCAACGGGTTGATAACGTACTATTCGAAATGCGAGGAATTTGGCTTGGCGAGGATAGTCTTTGATAAAATGGGTGAAAGAGATATTGTGTCGTGGAATTCAATGATTTCTGGGTACTCTCATGGAGGGTTTTATGAGGAATGTAAGGCATTGTATAGAGAAATGGTGGATAGTTTAGAATGTAGGCCTAATGGGGTGACTGTACTTAGTGTTTTGCAAGCGTGTGGACAGTCGAATGATCTAATTTTAGGAATGGAAGTTCATCAGTTTATAGTTGAGAATCGGATCGAGATGGATGTTTCAGTTTGTAATGCTTTGATTGGATTATATGCGAAATGCGGGAGCTTGGATTATGCTAGAGAGTTATTTGAGGGTATGAGTGATAAAGATGAAGTTACTTATGGTGCGCTTATTTATGGTTATATGTTTCACGGGTTCAGTGACAAAGCTATGGAGCTTTTCTGTGAATTGAAACTCCCAGGATTGAGTACATGGAATTCTGTAATTTCAGGTTTGTTTCAGAACAAACAGTATGATAGGATTTTGGATTTAGTTCGGGAAATGCAATCGTGTGGTTTTAGACCCAATACTGTGACACTTTCAAGCATTCTTCCTACCTTTTCATATTTTTCAAATCTGAAAGGAGGGAAAGAGATACATGCTTATGCTGTTAGAAACAACTATGATCGTAGCATCTATGTTGCGACTGCCCTTATTGATACTTATGCAAAGTTAGGATTTCTTTGTGGGGCACAACGTGTTTTTGATCAATCAAAATGTAGGAGTTTGATCATTTGGACAGCAATAATTGCGACATATTCTGCTCATGGAGATGTTAATGCAGCTCTAGGTTATTTTCACGAGATGCTTAATAATGGAATTCAGCCAGATCCCGTTACATTCACTGCAGTGCTGTCTGCTTGTGCTCATTCTGGAATGGTAGATGAAGCGCAGAAGATCTTTGATGCCATGCTTGAAGAATATGGCATTTCACCATCAGTCGAGCATTATGCTTGTATGGTAGGGGTTCTAAGCCGAGCAGGGAGGCTCTCTGAAGCAAAAGAATTTATTTCTAAAATGCCGATTGAACCTAGTGCTAAGGTTTGGGGTGCTTTGCTAAATGGGGCTTCGGTTTGTGCTGATGCTGAACTTGGGAAGTTTATTTGTGATCGTTTGTTTGAGATGGAGCCTGAGAACACTGGAAATTATATCATTATGGCAAATTTATTTTCAAAAGCTGGCAGATGGAAAGAAGCTGATATGATCAGGGAAAAGATGAGGAATGCTGGGTTAAAGAAAATCCCAGGCGCTAGTTGGATTGAAACTAGTGGGGGATTACAAAGCTTTATTGCAAAGGATAGATCAAGTGAAAGAACTGAAGAGATATATGTTTTGTTAGAAGGGTTGCTTGGTTTGATGAAGGAAGAAGGGTATACTTTGCATGATGAGTATGATGAGGAGAATGTTTATGTTTGAAAATTAAATTTTCTCATTAGCATAACCATTGGCAATGAAGATTACACACTCAAGGACTATAATTCACCCTTGAGGCTTTTATGGCGCACAAAATCCACCCTTTAGAGATGCCCTGCTAACAGGGAAGGGCAACCTAAGATTATAATTGTCAGGAAGGGCTCTGTTCTGTTCTATCATATGAAGTAATTAGCTCAACAATGTAACAATTTTGTTTCTAATTTTGTCAACATTAACCATTTAAAGCCATACGAAGTGAATGATTTATTTTGTTATGGGTGGCGTTGGCACGAGCTGATCTTAAAATTCAAGATGATCTATTCACCCTGATTAGTAACTCGAGATTAATCCTCCATGACAATAATCTTGAATCACTGAGAGTGATCAGATCACCACGGTGATGAACAGGTTATATTGAGCTGATTGTATCTGTTGATCAGGAATTGTTTAGATTATTCATTGTTTATCTCAATTATAAATACCAGGGTTATATGCTTGATCATCAATTGATCATAGATCTTTTATTCCATAAGATTGCTAAGCTTGTATGGCCAAAAAAAAAAAGGGGGGGGCGGGGCGGGGAGTGCATCAGTGAAGAGATCAACTCACCATGTCTGTAGATAAAGATATTGAGGACTTTGGATCCCTTAAGCATTTTCCTTTTTAACTCTAGGAGTGATTGACACTTCTTGGCTAAAGTGAAGAGGCACTTTCCAAACAAAAATTCTGTGACATGTAAGCTTTCTATTTGATCTCTCCTGTGGCAAATTTAACTTTTGGACTTGGTCTCATCATTACTTTATAAAACAATTGTAGCCTTTAATCATCACCTTGCAGACATGGAAGTGCCCAGGACCATCCTTATTTCTTCCCTTGGCATTTTTTATGTTTGCTTTTCTCTTATGCTAAGTGGAAAACCTTTGCTACCTTGCAAATTTTTCTGACATATTTTATTGTCTTCTTCCCTTTGGTCGGTCCTGGGTCCCTCGCTGTCACCTTTGGGAATCATGGAAATGTATCTTCCCACGTATATAAGGAATTTTTCTTTTCACTTGTGAATGAAATTTTCTGTCTTCATTTTTTGTCTTTACGTTACATATCTAATTTTACATTTTTAATCAAAAACTCTAAATCTTAAATGGTAAATGAGATAGAGAATTTTTATTCGATGGAGAACTCTGCACACATTCTGTCATATGGATGGGAGAAAAAGACCTAACAAATATGCTTCGATCCACAAAATTCCTTTCCCCCAACGCATTAAAGAACGGGGGAATGGACTCATTTACCATGCAAGGAGAGAAAGAAGCGGAGTTTGTGAGTGTGAAAGCGAGACAACTGACCGTGATGAGCGCACAAGCTAGCCCTGCCAGCCCCCCTCTTCATGGATGCTTTCGTTTCTAGTTTCTACCAGGTTTACCATAGTCATAATTTAGCTTTGCAACAGACAACAACATGGAGCTTTAAGGATGGGCCAATCTTTTCTTTTCTTTTTTATATCTTCTTCTTCTGCTTGTTTTGTTGCTCATCAAGAGCTGGAGGAATAGTTGGAAGAGATAATGAAAAGAAATGGGGTGTCAAAGGTGTTCGAACTGGACACAAACTTGAAGACAAAAAACCTACATTCCCAGCCATTCCATTATATTTTACTCCACCACGTCTCCTCTTTGATTCCACACACATGATTACCCACATCTCTACTTGCTATTAATGCTCAATCAAACCATATGTGTAGGTACAATTATTGACTCTCTTTTCATTATTTTTTTCCCTTTTTTCACTGCCAAGTACTCTTTTATTCAATCCCTCATGTTCCAACTTCCAAGTACTTGATGTTAAATACCAATGAACTTATTTTCAAGATAAAGAGAAAGTATAATTGTATAAATGCTGAAATTGACTGATAGAGAAAAGGTGTGAATGCTAAGAAGAGAGCATTGATTATCAGTTTATACTACCCAAATGGACTGATTGAGATTGCATAGAGTTACAACAACATATAGTCAAGATATTTGTGATAATTATTCACAAAAATTAATGGTGAATTTGTGATAATTATCCGCCTTTATAGTAGTAGTGTTATATGACACCACTTAATTGTTAAAAATTTATACTAAATATATTACTTATCTAGAGTTTTTATATAATTAATGATGCTAATGAATTCATTAACTTTTTTGTAATTTTGTAGTAAGGAAGGGGATCAAAGACTCCAAATCTAAGTAGGTTTATCAAAAAGTAATTTATATAATAATATTTAAATACTAAAAGATAAAAAAAATCTTTTATAAGATTTTATTAAAAAAGTCAAAACCTAAACTACTCTCCCTCTTCTTGATTGCGTTTTTCAATCTCTCAAAACAACTCATAATTTTCAACTTAAATTAAGTTTTTAAATACTTTATGTTTAAATATTTTTTTGATTAATTTGATAGTTTCATACACAAATAGAATCTAACTAATAGAAAATAGTATTGTATGTCAAAAAATATATTGAAATTATGAGTCTTTCTTTTTATCATTTATTGCATAGATATATTATTTGATTATTTAATTTTTATATTTATTTTTATGTAGTTTGTGGATGCTTATACTTAGTTTTAGTCAATGAATAGAAATTTTTTGTGAGTTTTTTTTATTTATTTTATAGATATACTATTTTATTTTTTTATTTTTGTATTTAACTTTATCAATTTGTGAATGCTTATACTTAGTTTTGATCCACTAATAGAAATTTAGATCATATTTTATTTAATTCTAATAATATTTTAGTTTACATTAATGAAAAATGAGTAGTAATTTTTAATAAATTTTTGAATAAATAAATTATGAAAAGATATTTTAAAATACAAAAAAAATTATCTCACTAAATCTTAAGCAACAACAACAGTCTTCTAAACAAAATCATGTTAAATTTGATTAAGGACTCTTTCAATAAATCCTAAATTGAGAAAAAAATTTAATTATAATATTAACCGCAAAAATTTCTAAATCCTCCCCCGGTTGTATAAAGGTGAATGGAGACATATCAGTCAGGATAAAAGGACGCAGCTCTCAAACCTCCCACGGACTTTGCAGTGAAAGCTCGCCAAAGCAGCACACGATCCCATGATGATGGAAGAAGAGACAACTATGATGGCGGCACTCTCTACCCTCGGCCCTTCTCAACTCTCAGATCTCAGCTACTCCATCCTCTCCCTCTCTTTCCACCAACGCCGACGCCTTTGTTTCCTCCTTTCCTCCCCTTGTCTCTTCTCTCTCACCCTCCACCACCTTCACTCTCTCTCCCTTCCCAACAAAACCCTTCTCATTGCCCGCCACCTCCTCTTTTCCCTCCACCATATCACACGGCACTTCCAGCCTCCGCCACTACGTCCGATACAGTTTTCCGCCGCCATGAAACACCGTGACCTTGACGCCGTGCTCCTCCTCCTCTTTCTTTGTGAAACACACCAACATAACCCAAAAGCGCTCCAGAGACCCCACGCTGAATGGCGCAAAGTCTTAAGTAACATCTGCTCTGATACTATGTTAAGGATCACTGGTATTACCAGTGTCTTTGATGGAGCTGCTTTGATTCCGTACATCGAAATGGTGACAAGGTGTAGAAGGTTCGTTGGAATATTGGGTTGTGGCGGGAAGGAGGGAAGAGAGGTGGCGGCATCACCGGTAGCAGTGGTGGCTTTGCCAACGGTGGAGGTGAGACGGGGTGGAGTTGAGTGTGTGATATGCAAGGAGGAAATGAGAGAAGGAAGAGACGTTTGTAAGTTGCCATGCCAGCACTTGTTTCACTGGATGTGCATATTGCCTTGGCTGAAGAAGAAGAACACGTGCCCCTGCTGCAGGTTCCAGCTTCCCTGTGATGACATATTTGATGAGATCCATCGGCTGTGGGGAGTCCTGGTCAAGGCGAGTGGCAAAAGTCTTGATGGAGAATGGACATGATTGATCAATCATGATTATCATTAGAACACGTGGGAGAATCAGTATGGCGCCGGACGTTGATGCAAAAGGATGTAGCACATGCCTAAGATATTGGGTTGGGAGGTTTTTCCAGTAAATGGTTGAGATGAATTGGGTGGAGATGATCACTTGCTCTTATGATAAAGACACATGTGGATGTGGTTAGGTTCATAGAGGCTCTTTCAGATTTTAATTTTGTTATTATCTTTCATTATCATAATTTATTATTAATTGGCTTTTTTTTTGGTATGTATAGCAGCAAAATAAACATTGGGTTTTGCTGAAATTTAGAAGAAAGTAAACCATTTGTTTGCTTTTATATTATACATGGCATTTTAACTTTATATAGTCTTGTAGATTTTAATGCTGTAGTCATCTTTTATAATCAAATTTATTGTTAGTCAATTGCATCCTTTTTGTTGTATTCCAATGTATCTCTTCAAGAAATTCCAAATGAATGAAATGCATTTTATGAGCATAGGTATCAAATTCGGACCAATTCACAAGTTGAATTGATCGATCGAAAGGTCAAGCCCTCACATTCATATTGATCCATCAAATTATTAATCTGAGTCAATTAAATTTGCTTTGAAATGATTTTAAGTCATGTTTAACTTTTACATACTAATTATTGATTCTTTCATTATTTCAATTATAAAATATTTTTTAAAAAAATTAAAAATATTTATAAGCTTAGCTTTAAAAAAAATTTTTTTTTAAATGATCTTGAATATTTCTAGTTCTTATATTATAATAGCATATATATAATTATGTAAAATATTTATTAATCTATAAGTTTTTTATTTATATAATGAGCCCTTCTCTTATCCAATTAATGGATTTCCTAGGGCAAGCAAAGGTCGAAATCACTTCATTTAATATCCATTGGCCCACAACAAAAAGGCCCGATCCAAATTACGTCAGCTGGCAATTACCTTTGGGTTTTGTTGGAGAGGGAAATTTGGTTGGATTTGGGTTGTTAGGGTTTGGTTGGATGAATTGGATAACGTTTGGGGTTTTGGAAGGCAAAATTGGGATTTAGAGGTTGAAATGGCGGCTGAGATGGAGGATGGCCACCCAGCGGGGCAGCAGGGGACGGTGGCCGTGGTGGCGACAGCACATCTCGGAGATACTTGTGCAATCATCATTTAAATAATTTCTTAAAAAAAATTACTGCAACAACTATGACATCGTTAATTGAAATTAAAATGATAATTAAATAAAACTCAAAGGCTACACATAACACTATAATAACATATACCCTCAAAATTCAAAACTATAACATAATTAAGTCGAGCTTAATTTAAATTTAAGTGGTGGTAGAATCCAAATATAGGGAGGTAGGTACTTAAACAAATGTTTGAATTGATGAAGTTTTCTCATGCTTCCATCTTTCATATTGAAAAAACCAATATCTGGAGGACCAAATGGCTCATTTGCTTAAATATATAGAATTAGGTTAGGTTTAAGAAAAATCCAAATCTGAGACAACCAAGGTAGGGCTATTAGCATCAAACACTACATCTATGCTCTTTATCTCCTTTACTTTTAACAATTCACCATTTTGATCAGCCAAAACTAACTGGTAAACCTTAAAACTCTTTGTAAATTGATTTAAATAATCATTGTCATCAACATCCCATTCCCTATAAATAGAGTATAAATCTCCCTTAGCTTATTCAAAAAGATATGCTTGACCTAAATAATTTCTTAATTTTTCATATTATGCCAACATAACTATCTTCAACTTTGGTGACGTCAAAGTGTCATCGAGATTATCAATATTAACATCAAAAGAGACTATCATGTTACAATATCCAATAGCATAAACTAAATTTTTATAAAATATAACATCATTGAAAAGTGTCATACTCTTATTTAAATATATCCAACTTCTTTACTTGGGTTCGTAGAAGGCTAACGTGGAAAAAATGCTATAGATAATAACGACCACATAACTATTTGTATGCAATAAAAGATCAATTGACAAGAAAACCTTATGAATGTTATGTTCATGACATGGTGACTTTCTCTTAATAACTTTCAATCTCAAAGAGATCAAATGTGATTCCATCTTTAAAAGGATTGAAAAGGATTACGAATAAATTTGTGTCCATAACGGGTAACCAATTATAACAAGAAGCAAAATATCTCTTGGTATGAGACTCAGGAAATTTAATGTTATAAATTTTTGCTTTAGCTTCTGGGTTGTATAATTTTTTATATGCTTTGCTCTTTTTAGATGAAATCAACAACATGGGAACTAGATTAAGTGATGATTGTCTTGTTAAGTCAAGAAAAATATTGAAGATAGAATGCCCAATACTTACAGACTACACCAAATCGAACCAAATTGCTCAGAACATTTAATTTGTTAAGAACCAAAAAAGAAAACAAGGTGTTGGGAGATTTTTCCAATCCACTTCAGCATTCTCCATATTTTCCTAGACCAATGGCAGAAAAATAAGAAATTCTTTTATTAATGAAATAACTTGAAAAGATAAAAAAAATATGAAAAACCACTAAAATTAAAAGAAAAGATATAATAAATAATATTACCTAACTTTATACCTTTAAATATGCAAAAATTAGACTTTTATATTCTTGATATGGTGCGTTCAATTTAAATAAGGAATTGACTTCAAGTGTTACAATTCAATTAGAAAAAAAATAGAGCCCAATTCAAAACACACTTTAACATTTAGTTGCATTCTTATTAGAATAAAACTCTGAAGTTTTATGGCTTCCCTCCCAAGCCACTGTTTCCTCGCAAGGGAAAGAAAGTTCTGTTCTGTGGCCGAGAAAGCCCTTTCTGAGAGCATATACTGGTATCTCTTGATGCTCAGATGCAAATGCTGCATATGAAACAGAATAAGCATTTGGCCATCAAACTGGAACTTATTGGACTAAACTGCATCAACCAGTATCGATGCTTGGAAAAACTGGGAAGTAAAGGTGAGTTCATTCTTTGCTGAGCACATAGGTTGTTGCTTGGTTTAAGCATGAACTGATTGAACTTCCAATCACTGATCACTCACACTATGCCTCTCCCTTAAATCATGATACTGCAGCTTTTTTCCTAATCTGATATTGCTTTCATTTTAAGTGCCCAAAACTCAGAAATCACAAGGGACAATGCATGGGGAAAGTCTTCTCCTGCTAACTTAGCTAGATGATCAGTGTACTGTATCACTGAGCAGTTCAGACAATGGCATCAACAACAACAACAAACCTATCAAATTGGAAACCTGTCCAAATGGACCAAACCTGGGTCAATGAGCCTACTTCGTTTGGACCTGCTTGACCAAATTGAGGGTTAAAGTTATGAGTTAAGTGCACTTAATCAAATAGCAGCAGCCAATGATTTGATTAACTTCTCTTATTGAAAAAACAGGTTGTAAACCCACGTTCTCCAATAAAAAAAAATTAAAATGAAGTATAAATTACTAACTCAATTCTAAGTTGCAACCCTTAATATAAATATGATTTGTTTCAACACTTTCCGAGGTAAGAAAATATAGAAATCAGTTGGGATGCGGGTGCAGTCTCTGAATCAGTCTGTCATTCTTCTTTTAGTACTTGAACACAATAAAGAATGCCAAGTGAACTAATTTAAATCAAGATTTGGACAGTCATATACTCATAGTCATAGGATACCAAAATTTTTGTAGGATGAAAGTAGTATATGCATCCCCAAATATCACTGGCCGCTACTCAAATCGCTCCAAAAAAGACAAGAAAGAAACTGAAAAAGTGGCCCACTTACAAGACAATGAGTGTGCTCAAAGCTGTAGCATGCTAGCGTTTGGCTATTTATATTCATCACAAGGGGAAGCAAGTTAGGTAGAGATTAATAATACTAGTGAAATATCAAGTAGCTGGTTGCTAAAATTGGGTTTCTTTGAGTGAAGTGCAAGCCAATTAAATTTTTCCCAAACTCTAGAATCATGTAATTATGCCTTGCTTCTTTAGTTTTTTGATGAAAAGCTACAATACTAATCATTTCCAACTTCACTTGTCACCACGGCTTCCTTGTCTTGTGGGTTATAATATTAGCTCAAAGTGAAACAGATTTGATTAGGAAAGGGTTTGATTCATCATCTAGATGTCATAAAACTATAATGTATTATGATTTACTAACACTTGTAGTAATGAAAATTGCATTGATTTTCACTTCAAAATGAAGATTTAATATAGATTGTAGGGGCATTTTTAAAAATAACCTTTAAAGATAAAATATTTTAAAAAATAATCATCTTTATAATTTTAACTATTTTTAATCAAGTTGGACAAAATTACACGTTATGATGTTACACGTTATGATGTTACACGTCATATACAAAAATATGTTACACTCCATGATTAAGTTGTTACACGCCATGATTAGGTTGTTATACACCATGTACAGAAACATGTGACACGCCATGTATAAAAATATGTGATACGTCATGATTAAGTTTTTACACGCTATGTTGAAAAAATATTGTTGTTACACATCATATACAAAAACATATTACACGTTATGGTTAAAAAAAGTTGTTACGCGTCATGTTGAAAAAAATACTGTTATTACACGCCACGTTGAAAAAATATTATTGTTATACGTCATATTCAAAAATATTTTGTTACACTTTAATATCTAAAATGTTGTTATTACGTACGAACCAAAACTTCAAATCCTCTCAACTCTCTTCATTTCTTTTTTTTTTTTGACAATTTGACACCGATTAAAGTGTTTCTAACATATTTTCATAAATCAAAAGATAAATTTTCTTATCTAAAACACCTATTTCAACTAAAAAAATTTTTTTTTTTTAAAACTTAGGTTTATAAATTTCAATTTTTTGTGTTTATTGATGTTTAGGTCCTGAATTGATTCAATTAAAAGCTATTTCAAACATCTGTGATCATTTCTACCATTTTAATTTTACCCAAAATACCTAAAAATTAAAATTTTTAAATAACCACCCACCCAAACACATCAAAATAATTGCTTAGTATCTTGAAAGCGTAAAAAAGAGAAATCTGAAAATGTGAGAGAGAGAAATCTGAAACATAACAGACGAATACCGAAAAGAAAAATCGACAAAATTTAAAAGACTGTGATAGTGAGAGAAAAATCAGAAACATAAATAGAGAGAAATTGTGATGAATGTTTTAATTTATTTAAAATAGTTTTAAGGATATTTTTGTCAAGTATTTTGATAGTTATTTTTAAAATGTCTTTATCAAGAAAGATTATTTTTCATAATTTTCTCTAGGGATAGATTGTACTTTACATTTGTATTGCTCAACGCTCATAGTTGCAGCAAGGGAGGAAAGAGAGTATTCAGGATTATACTCAACCAACAGAAACAAAAATGAAATTGACAGAGAATTTAGAAAAATGGGTTTTCTTTTACTATGAGAGAAGAAACACAGAAGAGAAGGGAGAAAGAAAATTTCAGGGACATCACGTGACAGATTCAGCTGCAAAGGCAGGACACCCCGTGATGTTTTTTGAAATTTTGAAACCATTTTTCCCTGGCTTACTTGCCTCCTTGGCTGTAAGCCGGTAAGGATGCTGTAATTCAATAAATGCTACATACCTTTGTATCAATCTCTCATCGGTTACTGTGGTCGTAATTTAAACTGAAATTTGTCTCTACTAATAGTGCTTCATCAGCTCGTTTTTGTCAATTTGGAAGTATTAGCAAGACCAATTGTATGGAAAATGAACTAAACAAATCAAACACATAAGAAAAATGTGGAAGGATGAATGTAAAAACATCATGATTTGGTTAGTGATGATGTTATGGTGGGAGAAACAAGATGAAGAAATGTAAAAACTCTTACATGGCATTAACTATCAGAGTAGTAGCTGTCAAAAATGGTTACAAATGGTTTTAATGTAGATCAAGGCTTCCAATGGTTAATTGGCCACCAGCTAAGAGTGTGTGAGGAGGCTATGTCAAACTCTACAGT
This sequence comes from Theobroma cacao, assembly GCF_000208745.1. Lineage (NCBI taxonomy): Eukaryota > Viridiplantae > Streptophyta > Magnoliopsida > Malvales > Malvaceae > Theobroma > Theobroma cacao. Next base: position 2,354,268 of record NC_030854.1, read on the forward strand.
CTGTATTATTCTATAATTCTAAATGGGATGTGGTTAGTTGGTTCATAATTTTTTTGTCTGATACAAAGATAAGCAGTTGAGTGTTTATGATATGTTTGCTCTAGTTATCCCAAATCCTTATTTTGTAACCCAATAGGAAAGTATTCTACTTAAAAAGAGAGAGATATGTAAATTGCAAAATGATAAAAGTAGTGACATAAAGTTGTGGCAGAGAAAAACTACAGTGCAGAAAAACAAGAGCCAAAGATTCTACCCTTGGCGGAATGGATATAAGCCATTTGAGGAGATTAGAAAGAGTCCAAGCCTTGACCTTGGATTTCCAACACTGGTAGCTGCGTGAGAGTCTTTGTTTTCCCATCAGCAAAGATTCTTCTTCCTAAGGGGTAAAAGAAATTTAAATTCAAAAAAAAAAGAAAAGAAAAGGAACCCACTGCTTAGAGGCTACAGCTTACTTCTGTTGGCATTTCTGTGCAAGCTGCATGGTGAGTGAGCTCTGATCTGATGTATTCATAAAGTGGTAATTGAAGCAAAGGCAAGGTTTTAGTGTTTTGGGTGCACTGACATTCAAGAATCAAGGTCACTGCAAAATACGTCAGTAACAGGATAAAGTCGAGACAAATGATTGCTTGCAACAAGGAAGACAACAAATGGAGGTGCGTTTTTTTTTTTTTTTCTATTTGTGCTGTTCACTGCTTCATAATTTAATATGGGTTTCTTTTGTTTTCTCCTCTCAGTGAAAGGAAGATGGAAGGAGATGATGGGTTGAGGACTGTGGAGTGCTTGAGAGGAAGGCTTCTTGCAGAGAGACAAGCTTCAAGGACTGCAAAAGAAGATGCTGAACTAATGGGCAATAAGGTCAGGTTCTGTTCTATCAATTTGGGTTTTAAGCATTTTTGTAGGCTTAGTTTCAGTCTGTTAAAGAAAAATATCTGAATTTTTTGTTTGTTCTATTTTATTGTTCTTGAACTGCAGCTGATAGAACTAGAAAACAAACTCAAAGAAGAGACCGAATTAAGGAATAAAGCTGAGAAGAGGCTCAAGTTGTTGAAGAAGAAGCTTGAATCACTGAAAAAATTGCCTAGTTTGGAAGAATCAGAGCAGTCAAGTTCATCCGAGAACTGTGCAGTTTCTAGTGTTTCATCTACAAGTACTTCAGGTGCTAAAGACCCAGAAGAATCTGCTTCCAAGTCTCAAAACGCAGTTCCAGAAATCTCAAAAAATGTGGAGGAAAATGCATCAGATACCACGACATCTATCAAAAGCCTTCAAATTCCTTTCAGTGAAGAAAATGCAACTTCTCCAGGGACTGCTCAATCTGATTCAAAAGATTCTTCACATAAGAAGTCCAGTGGTACATCAAGTTCAAACCCTGAAGATCCAAAGATTGGGGATACAAGGTACCCCCTTTAATTCCTACATCTCCAGCATCTGTCCTACTGCATTTGGTTAAGTATACATTATAATTTACTACAATTAAGTTAATATGATCACTTTATACTATTCATTTCAGTTCTTCAAGCTTGAAAGCTTCAACAATGGAGATCGATATGAAGGGAAGAAATGAGAATTATGAGGATGATGATTATGTTGATAACTCAATGGCATTGGTTCCTCTGAAGCTACCAGAAACCAAGCTGGCCCCTGAGATAAAGATAGTCAGCAAAAGTATAGGTGAAGTTCTTGATACTCTAAGGCATGCCAGGGAAAGAATTCAGAACTCAATGGAAAGAAGACAAATGATTAGAGTTGGGCCATCTTGAATTCATACAAGTAAACAGTAATTATTGTCCCATTTAGATAATAAAACAGAAAGTGACAGATGTTCCTTTCTTGCACTGAAGCAAAATGGCAGGACAGATACTGTGGAAAAGGGCATAATATCACTTGTATTTATGTTGCCTTGATCAGATGGTTTGGTTGGTAATAAAGTTCTTTGATAGCATGTGATGTGGGGATGTGACCCTCCATTTAGTACATTGACTTGGCCCCCAAACTTTGGCCACTTGCCCTTTTTGATACAACCTCTGTTCTAAGGTTAGATTGAGTTTAAACAGTTGGATCAGGGTCTTATTTCAGTTTTGTGATATGTGATTCAAGCTTAGAACCTAAAAGTATCAGCTTTGGGATGGCACTCACTCCATCAATTGTCACTAGTTTTCTTCAAGCAAACACTTTGAATTAGGCCAACAAGATTAATCTGTCAACAGTATTTCCATGTGCTTAGGGCCATACAACAAAGCTCTCTGCAGGCCTTTTGACCGGGGTAAGTGTTGCTGATTTGCATAGTTGAGAGTGTGCTAGGACCTATTTCCATGTGATTTCGCAACCCATTTGATGGCTTTCCTCAAATTCCTAGCTCATCCATGCCCTTAGACCTGGCATGAGGGTGTTAGCTAAACTAGCTGGAAAACCTTACTTGATCGCAACCCTTTCCTTGAAAAGCTGGAACATGCCAGCTAAATTGACACTTAATATAGCCAAAAGATAATTGGTCGAAATTCGACAAACACGCAATGAAACAGATTCCCTTGGTTGAGATATGCAGTTTGGTCGGTGCTTTGATTCACATGCAGCTTGTCACGTGTTTTAAGTAAATCTATGTCATGTTTTTGCCCAAAAAAGGGCGAACAGCTCTAATTAAAGTTTTGCTAAGCAATGTTCTCAAATTAAATGCTTTATTCTAACAAGAATTCTACTAAAAATCGAAGTTTGTTTATTTCTGATTTTATTAAAATATTTGAAGTCTATTTTAACTTAAATTGGATTCTATTTAATTTTAAGTTGTATCATTATACTTGTAGTTAAATTCTAATTTTAAATTCTGTATATTTAAATACTACACACAAGGCTAGGTGATCCTTTTTTCTATATCTTTTCTTCAATTTAAGTCGTTTTTCAGTAAATTTTTTTTTATACTTTTTCAAATTGTTTCAGAATTTCTTAATTTTCAGTTGTTGGTTGAGGATAACATGAAGAATGCTAAAGCGGATTGGAAAAATCTCCCAACACTCCCTCTGTTTTTGATTCTTCAGAAATTAGATGTTCCCGACAATCTGGTTCGATTCGGTGTTGTCTGTAAGTATTGGCATTCCGTCTTCAATAATTTTCTTGACTCAAAAAGACGATCATCACTTACTCTAGTTCCCATGTTGTTGATTCCATCTAAAAAGAGAAACATAGGTCGAAAATTATACAGCCTACAAGCCAAAGCAAAAATCTACAGCATTGGGTTACCAGAGTCTCATACGAAGAGATCTTTTAGTTGTTGTTATGGTTGGTTAGCTGCTGTGGACAAGAAGTTGGTTATAACCCTTTTAAATCCTTTTAAAGGTGGGATCACAATTGATCTCCCCGAGATTGAGATTGAAACCTATCAGAGAAGCTCATTAGGCTACCAACATGACATTAAAAAGGTTTTTTTGTCAGTTGACCCTTTATTGCATCCGGATGATTATATTGTCGTGACTATCTATAGCATTTATTCTAAATTAGCCTTCTATAAACCCGGACAAAGAAGTTGGATATATCTAGATAAAAATATTATGCTTATCCATGATGTAATATTTTATAAAAATTTGGTTTATGCTATTGGATCTTGGAATAAGATAGTCTCTTTTGATGTTAATATTGATAATCTCGACGACACTTGGAAGTCACCAAATTTGAAGACAGTCATATCAGCACAATATCAAAGGTTAAAGGATTATATATATCGAGCACATCTTTTTGAATCATCTAAGGGAGATTTATTCTCTATTTATAGGGAATGGGGTGTTGTTGATGACAATGATCATCTTGTACGATTTACTAAGAATTTCAAGGTTTACAAGTTAGTTTTGGATGATCAAAGTGGTGAATTGTTAGAGGAAAAGGAGGTAAAAAATATAAATGGGGATATAGTGTTTGTTGGTAATAACCAGACTTTGGTTGTCTCTGCTTTAGATTTTCCTGAAGCCCAACCTAATTCTATATACTTCACAGATGATTATTTCATTGGATCATACTATAAGCCATATGGTCCTCGAGATATTGGTTTCTTCAACCTAAAAAATGGAAGCATGGGAAAACATTATCAATTCGAACCTCAGCACACATTTCTATCTCCATATATTTGGATCTTACCATCAGTTAAATTTAAATTAAGCTCGGCGTAATTACGTCGTAACTTTGGCTTCAAAGGTATATGTTTACCTTTTCATTTTAGTCTTGTAAGTTGCCTTTGATTTGTCTTTTTAAGTTTTATTTATCATGTTATTTCCAATTAAGGATGTTATAGTTGTCATTGTGATAGTTGTTGCAGTAATTTTTTTATGAAATTATTTAGATAATAATTATATTTTTATATTTAATTATATGAAATAAAATCATAAAAAAAATCCTAATAAACCTCAAATAAAAGTAAAATATTTCTATTCATTCCATTAGTACCTCAAAGAGTGTGGCCTGCTCAAAACTGAAAAGGGCTCGGATTGAATCATGTGTCTCTCCATTAGCCCATTGGATTCCGACCATGTACTTTGATTGGGGTTAAACCCAAAGAGCCCAGAAAGATCCTGGCTTGAACCCTTTACCTTTTGGTTTTTTTTTTTCCCTTCAAAAGTACCCTTCACCTATATTAACTGAAACATTTTACATCATTAAATTTGAAATATAGGCATAAGAAGTTTACCCTATATAAGAAGTTTGCCCTCCTACCCACTTTCCTGAAAAATATGTAGTAAAAAAATGTGACATTATTGTATCTCCTGGCCACTAGATTGACAAGTACAAAAATGGGTACAAGTTATTGTAGCCATTCAGCCATTAATGTTCCCACAGTCAGATTATGGTGTTCATGGTTGTAAATGGTCCTGGAAGGTGAGCCAAATTGATCTGATTGCTGGTCCAAGTGGCTGAACATGTAAGAGCTGGAATGCATGTACCAAATATAGAATCCGTCAATCCAATACCAGGGCAATGGACCCCCAGTTGTCACATTCTTTGGCAGCTGTTTTAACTTGGAAAGATTACAATCCTTCCTTGTTTTAGTTAGTTAGAAAGGTCGAAATCCTTGGCACATAGATCAATGGTTCAGATATTTCAAGAAAAGGTGATAGAACAGAATAATAAGAGTTGAATCAGAAACCTTGATGACGATTGTAACAGACAAAGACATTTGTAAAACTTTGCTATTGAGAGGAATCCTCCCCTTTAATCTCTTCTTTAATAGATATTCCTGAACAGGTATGCAGGAAATGGTTGAGGAAATGAACTACTGATGGACAAATTGCAGAATATTAAGAGTAAATTTCCACTGCTAAAAATCTTTTGGAATGCTGTCTAATCCCAGCTTTTATATGGTAAGAATTTCTAAAGTTAATGATTGCCCTGTAATACTTGCTAACGCGTTTAAGAAAGGGTCAAGTATGAAAGTAGCCATGAGAAAAAGGGTGAAGAAAAACTTGGTTTGTGCTCAGAATAGTACTGAAATGATGGCTGAGTAAAGTAATTAGCACAGAATGTGAAGCATGGGAAGTGAAAACACACCATTAAATGAGCGAAAATTGCCTAAAACACACCATCAAAATCTTTCAGCAATGCAATAATCACATAGCTGTAGGACAACCACTTGGGGCAGAAGGACAGAAAAAACACAAGAAACTAAAAAACAAGGGAGGGAACAAGGACCAATGCTACAATAACAAAAACAACAATGTCAGAAGTCAGTGATTTTAATCTCCATTTATTTCTCATCTTGGATCTCCTCTGACAAAAAAACTCCAGATCTTCTGCCAAAAACTCCAAACTATCCTCTTATCCGTTGCCTCTTTTGATCACTTTGATCTCAGACCAAACTCTGTCTATGTCAATCCCAAGGTGCTTTTCCAGCTAAGTCTGTTGCTGAAAGGTGACACACAGTGAAGGGACCAAAAACATTTAAACCAGATTCAAGCTACACAACCACCAGCACACCTCCATATTCTCTGAACTCACATAAAAACTATTGCTTTCTTGTCTCAAGTGCAAACTTTTCAGTTGAGTTAGCCCATACCCAACTTGATCCTTGTCTCAGAATAGGGCAGATACTCAGATTTATGGCGTCTAGTTCTTGGTTATATAGTTCCAAATATTGGGGTTCTAGTAGTACCGTAGAACACATACAAACTTGACCAAAGATTGACTCTTGGTCTTCTTCTTTATATATTGTCTGCTGGTTCACCTGAATAATACATGTGAAATATTGGTTACTTGAAAATGATTAAATCCTGTTGGAAACCAACTGTTGAGGGCGATTCCGGCCGTGTTGATGGTTTGTTGTGGTATAAAGATTTGGGGCAACATGTTTATGGAGAATTTTCAATGGCTGTGATTCAAGCCAATAGTTTGTTGGAGGATCAAAGCCAGCTCGAATCAGGGCCGTTGAGTTCGAGTAGTTCTGGTCCTTATGGGATTTTCATCGGTGTATATGATGGACATGGTGGACCTGAGGCTTCCCGCTTCATCAATGACAACCTTTTCTGCAATCTTAAGTGTACGTTTCCTCTAAAACTTTTTGTTATTCCTTCAATTTGGATTTTTACTTGGCAACTACGTCTGTTTTTCTTGTTGATGCCATTGCCTGATCTACTCAGTAATAGTACATTGATCACCTAGCTAAGTAACAGGAGAAGACTTTCCTCGTACATTATCCCTTGTGATTTCTGAGTTTTAGACAATTAAAATGAAAGTTATATCAGATTAGGAAAAACTGCAGTATCATGTCTTAAGGGAGAGGTTTAGGTTGAGTACTTGGAAGTTCTGTCAGTTCTTGCTTAAACCAAGCAAAACATGTGTGTTCAGCAAAAATGAACTCATCTATACTTCCCAGTTTTTCCAAGCATCGATATTGCTTGATGCAGTTACTCCATTAAGTTCCAGTTTGGTGGCCAAATGCTTATTCTGTTTCCCTTGATGTTTCTTATAAAGCATTTGTGTCTGAGCATCAAGAGATATCAATAAATGTTCTCCGAAAGGCCTTCTCTGCAACAGAAGAGAATTTTCTTTCCCTTGTGAGGAAACAGTGGCTTGGGAAGCCGCAGATGGCGTCGGTAGGATCTTGCTGTTTGACGGGAGCGATTTGCAATGGACTGCTATACATTGCAAATGTTGGAGATTCCAGAGTAGTCTTAGGCAGAGCAGAAAGAGGAACTAGGGAAGTTATTGCAATGCAATTATCGACTGAACACAATGCAAGTATAGATGCCGTAAGAGATGAGCTTCGGTCATTGCATCACCATGATCCACAGATTGTTGTGATGAAACACAAAGTTTGGCGTGTGAAGGGCCTGATACAGGTTATACTTTATTCTATCTTCCTCCGTTTGTTTCTGGTAAAAGTAAATATAGCTGGACTGAAAATGAATTCACTAGTGTATTCTTTCGGCCTCGTTAATTATCTTTGCAGATTTCTAGATCAATTGGTGATGCATATCTAAAGAAAGCAGAGTTCAACAAAGAACCTCTCCTGCCTAAATTTAGACTGCCTGAATCCTTCCAAAAGCCAATCCTTAGTGCGGAGCCATCATTGTTAGTACACAAGCTCCACCCTGACGATCAATTTCTCATCTTTGCTTCTGATGGTCTGTGGGAGCACCTTAGCAACCAGGAGGCTGTCAAAATTGTTCAGACTAGCCCACGAAATGTAAGTTTCCACAGATAGCTTGGCATGATGATTGATAATGTAACTCTCCTGGGATCGGCACAAAAGATTTTGTTGTGCATGGCTTTACTCTTCTTTGCGTCCTCTTTTATTTCAGGGAATTGCCAGGAGACTTGTTAAAGCTGCACTTAAGGAAGCAGCAAAGAAAAGAGAAATGAGATACTCAGACCTGAAGAAGATTGATCGAGGGGTCAGGAGACATTTCCATGATGATATCACAGTCATCGTCGTGTTTCTAGATCCCCATCTGATCAATGGGGGCTCCTCCTACAGCTCTCCGTTATCGATATAAGGTGGAGTAGGACTCCCTGCTGCTGCTGCTGTCTCATAGCCAGCAGCAAAGATTGGAGTTAAATTTCTTAGAACTTATCCTCAATTGCCATACAAACTGGGGGACTAACTTCCTTTCATTAGACTTGTGCAAGGATTCCCATTTAGGGTAATAGGAATACATTGAGACTGCTTATTATCAAAGAAACTTAGGATAACTGGATGAGACCTTAAAATAATCTGTAGATAATGATTTCCATGTAATTTTGATTGTTTCCTCTCCTTTAAATATGTCGTGTGTTTGGCTACCATAGTTGATATAATATCTCATTCACTATCCAAATTTATGTTTCTTAGCCCTTAACATGGTGAAATATCCCTGTTTAACCTTACGTTAAATCCCAGCTTTGCATATCAAAAAATAATTTAATAATGCAAGCCCATATTAGGAATAAATTTTTTACATCTGAATGTGGGTTTAATTTCCTGGAATAAACCAAACCAATTGCTTGTCCAACTAGAACGAGTAATTTGTAAGATCTGCGTAAACTGTCGTGTATTTAGCTTACATACCCCCGATGAAATATTGAGTTTCCATCTGCGACTGAACAATGTTGCAGCTCCATTGCCAAATTAACTCGAATCTGGGAAAGGAAACCCTTAGTTTTGAACTAAGGCTATGCTTGGTAAATAAGCAATTGGTTATAAGCCCAAAGAAGACAGTTGTTACTCATACTAGAATTTTAAAGGAAATTTTTATCAAAATTTAGTTTCACGCTTGCATCCAATTTCCAATTATACAGATTTCCCCAGCCATGCAAATAATTCTTACATTCCATCCTTCGGCGTTTTAATCTTTTCCTTCCAAAATAAACTTTGTAAAAGATTATGGGAGTAACTCTGCCCCCCATTTAAGCGAACACAAATCAACTTAACTACAAAATAATGAACAAACAGGGACAATTTTGCGCAGAAGATTAAAGAAAATGTTAGATTTTCTGATTCCCCAATCATGTTTAACCGGTCTTCCATACAAAAACATCCAACCAAAAACAAATCCGACAGAAGCTAGCTATGTATTGTTAATTTGTAATCGACAGTTTAACCTTGGATGAACAAAAAAGAAAAAAACAAAATATTACATGGGCAAACAACAAACTGAGAAAACACTAAATACATCCTTCCCTCCCAGTATAATATTACCTTGCAGATCAGCCAATTCACCTGGTGAGACCAAAGGCAGATAACAATCACCTTCTAGCGTTCACTTATCTCAAATAAAGAACCAGAAAAATCAGAATTTCTGAATTAACAGGATCAGGAAAAGGTTTAGCTTTTGGATCACATTATGTCATCACCAACCGAAAATATTCTTCATATGCAATCTTCACATTATAAAACCATTCCCAATTTTCAACATTTCTCTCATGATCAAATGCTGAACAGCAGTAGTAACATCTCCAAACCAGCATTGCATCGATAATTTGTCATAGAGAGATACTAATAACTAAATAAATTGGATTAATGCCATTTGAGCCATGAGTATCATGACATGTAGCACACATATGCATACAAACATGCAAAGAAATGCATGCAAGCCAGCAAACGAGCACATGAACAAACATGCATGCTCATGCACGCACCCAACAAATGATTTGAAAAATATGTCAAATCAATTGACAAGGAACAAACAATAACAAGATTACAGTCAGTGTTCAAATGAACAAAAACAATCTAAACATAAGCCTCCCCACAATATTCCATGCTACAGCCTTCACAATCATTTTTTAATCTAAATGCAGAAAACAAATTATCCATGTTTGCTCAGATCAAAGGCATCTAATTTTTATCATTTTTCCTACAGCCAAAGCAAAACCACCACCAGCACCATCCTCCTTCCCCACCTCCCCCTGCACTGCGCCCCCCACCCCCCCCCCCCCCCCCCCCCCTCCCCCCCAANCCCAAGAAAAAACAAAAACAAAAAAACCTACAAACCCTAACATATAAAAGCCAGAATAAACATAGAAATTCCTCTTGCTTTTAGATATTTGTAAAAGAGAGAGAGAGACCCAAGAATTCCTATGAAGCATGCACCATTTCCTACTTTAACCCATGGACATAGATGTCAGACTCAATATGAGATAATACTGCTGTCTCACACTTGATCATGCTATGCAACTTGGAAGAGTAAGAAAACCCCGCCCAAATGTTACCAAGGCAAAAAAACAAATCAATTAACCTTTTTCATAGGAAACTAATAACCGCTCCATTCTTTCTCAATTATATTATCAAAAGGGAAAAGTTGAAAATTTCTAGCCATTACTCCAGAATTTCTAACTCTCTTTGTATGATTTGAGATAGGTTAACACTACAGGTGGTTGTTGATTCCTCTAGGCCTCACCAAGTGAACAGACACCACAGCTGTACCAGAAATAACAAAAAGCACCTTCCAAACTTCCCAAAAAACCATCTTCACTGCATTAGAAATTTATCTGAGGATGAAGGAATACTGCATCTAAGAATTCTGAGGTTGAAAAGAAAACATTGTAAAGAAGCTGCTGAGGGAATCACAAGCTGTTACGACACTAGACCTGACAAGCAAAAGAAAAAGATAATGCATAACATAAGTAATTGATAATAATATGAAAGTACCAATTTCAACAAGTATACTAGCTATCTATACATACAAGATTAAAGGAATGTATATCTCCAAGATACCTTCTAACTATGTAGGCAATTTCTATTTAGGGTCCTCCACCAGCCTTTCCAGCAATAGGAGCCTCCTGACAGAAAAGGGTAGAGAAATCAGTATCCCAGCACCTTTAAAACACTTGATTTTCTCCTAGCCAAGAAATCTGCCCGAGAAACAACTAATTAAGGCCTTACTGGATCCAGATTTCCCTTGCCATTCACCTGGGGTAAAGAACCTGACGGAGGATTCGAAAACCTGGAAAGACCAAGTAAAATCAAAGTTGAATCTCAACATGAATAAACCTTTTCAATGCAAATTTCTGAAGGCATTTATAGATCTCTAACAATGAAGGAAAGAGTTCTTTAGCAGTGGAACCTGATTGCCCTTGCTTTTCTTTTTTCTTCTTCCACTGAATCAGTTTTGGAATATGGTGCAAATCTAGCAAGACGAGCTTTCTTCTTTGCCTCCTCATCAGTAGTAGCCGCAGAGGGTACCGCAAGCCCAAACCTGAGAAACCACAAAAAGAATTAACCACATAATGACAAAATGCAACACCCAAGCCATATTATCACAGGGTAAAAGTGGTATGGAATGAAAACCTCTCTGCTCTAGCCTTCCTCTTCAGCTCCTCTGATTGCTTAGCTGCTTCAGATCCATTCGAGCTGGGTGCAGTGCCAAACCTGCAACATGATTGATCCACAGTCACACGTCAGAAACACAAGCAAAAGTCAAGAAATGAAATTCACCATCCACAACTACAGCTTTACCATTAAAAAAAAAAAACTTTCAGTGTAGTAACACTTTCAGGTGCCATAGAATTTCTCTCTAATCACATTAAAAACCAATCAACATCAAAAATCACCTTATCATGCCAAACTATCCCCAGCAAACACGCAGGCATGCTTAGTAAGGTAAGAGTACAAAGGGTTAGACTCATCTCTTGAGAATCATTATAACCTCAAAAATCACATTTAAAGAAAACTATTACAGTTGTCGTTTTCAGCAATAAATCAAAATAAAATAAAAATTTTCATCTCTTCTCTTCAGAAACTCATCAACTAGAAATAAGCTTTAACAAAGACCCTAAAGATCCCCGATAAACCCTAAAGAAAACAAAAAAAAAAAAGAGGGAGAAACGAGATTACCTCTCGGCCCTAGAATTACGCTTCTCTTGCTCAGACAACTGGACAGGAACGCCGAAACGCTCAGCTCGGCGAATCTTCTTCTGGATATCGTTAACGGAACCGCCGCTATCACCTGCGACGGAGCTCACAGTCGTCCCGGTGATCTTCGAGCCCTCACTCTCTTTCAAAGATACCTCAGCAGCGGCGGGAGCGACAGCGCTTGGAGGATCTGACTTACCCGTGGAAGGTGGCGCGGAATCCACGGTCTTCTTAGGGTTTGGTTCTGCCGACGAATTAGCAGCAGCGACGGGTGCGGGAGCGGTGGTGGTGGTGGTGGTTGCGGTAGCGACGGGTTTCTCGGTGGTGGTTGCCATCGGAGTGGTATGTCGGTAGTTAGGGTTGCGTGAAATGTACAAGCGATGTCTAAGAGCGTGAGGCGATGACGGGCAATCTCTCTTTTTCTTTTCTTTTTCTCTTAAATAGTTTGGGTCGGGTAAGACTTGCTGGATCTTTGGTACGAGTAAAGAAAACAAAACAATGGAAAAACCGCGAGCCCAAATGTGAAAGCGCTGCGATATTTTTCCCTTGCGAGATTATTCTGCGATATTGGTCAAAGCACTAGTTATCCGGCGCTGTTTTTATTCTTTCCTCCCTTCTATTTTTACAATTTTTCTATTAGTAATCATTTTTTACATAATATTTAAAATTTTTTAATTATTTAAATAAATTTTTACACTTTTATTACATTTATAAATTTTTATATTTTTATTTTAAATCAAATAAGACATTATATTTTTATTTTTAATCAAATAAACTTTTTATGGTTACTGATTGACTTAATCAAAATATTATTTATCATTTTATATTAAATAATGTTAACATAATATACTAATATATCATAATTAATGATGATATAGTATATTGACGTAACGTAATTTATAATGATGTGGCATATTAATATATTATAATAATATAATCATATGATATTTTTTATCTCTCACATCAATATCATATTAGTATCATGTGTATATTAAATAACAAATATTATTTTAATTAATGACAATTAGTTAATCATTAATCATAAGAGTTTATTTGATCCGAAATAAAAGTATCAAAACTTAATTAAAGATAATAAAAAATAAAAATTTATTTAAATTTTCTTAAATAAATAGAAAAATAATTTTTTACCTTGAAAAAGTATATAATCTAATAAAATTTGAAAGTTTGAAGTGAACAAGAGAATAATTATATGCATAGAAAAATACTTAATTGCATCCAAAAATAATTCTTGAATTTAAAAAATAAATAATAAAAATTATTTAATTTTTCTATTTTTAAATGAAACTTATTTTTATATTCTCCTAACTCATCATCATTTGATGAAATAGAATAAGGATGTCAAATAGTAGAGAACTTGGTATGTATTTTTAAACTATCTTAATCTGAATTTTATAAATACTTAAAAGTTTTAATCATTACTCAAACTCGTATTCGAATATCTATCACAGTCCAATTTTTGGACCATGATCGGTGCAAGGGCTCAATAGGCATAGCCCACCAGGCCCAAGCAAGCATCTTTTTCTTTAAAATCTGAAATTCATAATTTTTAATCAATATACTTTCGAAATTAAACCGTGGGAACCAAGTATATATATATAAAGTTTTCAAAATAGGGTTATCATTCGTCAACCCTAAATAACAAGGTTAATCAAATCAAACATACAAAGTGCACAACAATCTTACAGTTTACATTTAAGCAATTATATACACATGCAAAAGACCTTAACTATCGGCGGAGTAACTATGGGCGTGGGTATCGCTATTGGATGTCATGGTACTTACCAAATGGCGAATACAATTGGACACTTCAATTTAGATTCTAACTATCTCCGAATATGAAAACATGAAGTTAAAAAGAGTGAGTATAAACCTAGTGAGTGAATATAGGAAGGGAACAAGCAAACGATAAGGAAAGTGTAGAAACATGATGCACTTATGTTAAAAACAATGTAATTTAATTTAATTTCTTACTAAAACCCCTGATTTCAAACTTTGATTATTTAATCCCTTAGTGTTAAAGGATCCATGGTCAATCATGAAGTTAAAAGGAGTGAAAACTACAATAGAATCCAAGCAAGGCAAGCATGGCAAAAGGAATCTCGCTGCAGCGAAAAGGCATTCTCGCTGCAAAGAATGAAATTTTGTTGCAGCGAAATCCAAGGCAAAATTTTGAACCAACCACCCGAGAGTTTCTCGCTGCAAAGAATGAAATTTTGTTGCAGCGAAATCCAAGGCAAAATTTTGAACCAACCACCCGAGAGTTTCTCATTGCAGCGAGAATGCATTTCCGCTGCATCAAAAATTCGGGCTAGTCAAGCCCCCAACACCCGAGAGTTTCTCGCTGCAGCGAGAATGAATTTCGCTGTAACAAAAGTCCAGACAATTAAGTTAGAAGAATTCTTGTCACAATATAAATCCATTATTGCTGCAATGAAAATCAATTTGAACGTATTTAACAATTTTTTTAACATTCAACATTCGATACAATCACATTTTATTTCCGTAACCTCTATATAACATATATAAACATATATACAAATATCGACATCACCCCAGCTCTCCCCCGGCTCATGTGCACTCCCACATTGCACATTACAATATCATCATCGGGTGCACTCCCACACTGCACCTCACCATCACCATCATGTGCACTCCCACACCGCACACGGCATATATCATCATCATGTGCTCTCCCACACTGCACAAGGCATATATCATCATCATGTGCTATCCCACACCGCACATGGCATATATTATCGGCGTGTGCTCTCCCACACCGCACACTACTAGCACTGTCATGTGCACTCCCACACTGCACACGCACGGTTATAATTATCACACAACATTATCGTTCAAGGCATAACATACATATTATCATAATAGAGGAACACATGAATTCATCACACTACACATTTCACATCATAAAAACGTTTCATCAAAGGCTTGTTCCCATGCATATTTAAAGAAAAGTTCAATAAAATATTTCAAGTGATTCAACCAAATAACATANATATTTAAAGAAAAGTTCAATAAAATATTTCAAGTGATTCAACCAAATACATATGCATTTATCCCAAAACATTTTAATGCAAATTCACTCACCTTACGATAGCGGGATATTACATCGCTATTAATTCGGGGACGTATTTAGCTATTTCTACTTGCCGATCGCTCTTTATTTTGTCCGACACGCCACCACAGTACACTATCTTTACTTTTGCACTTCCTAGCAACAATCCAAATTCAATATTTTTAGTGTACATAATTTCTACTTCTCTTTTTCCTTCCATCATGAATCCTTATTCAACTAACTGATGCAAATAGATTCTTTCAACAACCATAATTCCTCACAATATGCCACTTAAAATTTCAACTACACAACAATAACTATTTCTCAAGATTTCTCAACTATACTTAAAACATCATTCGTTTTTACCTTTATGGTTGCTTGACCCGTACATGCACTCCACTATTCCTTCAAAACATTAATCATCAAGCTGCCAAAATGATTCACACATTATTTCTCCAAAGATTTAACCAACCGTGAGCTTAAAATACAAAAATCCTTACCTTCTGTGTCTTGAATCTTGAGACCTACTTGATATTTCTTCAATTACTCTTGAATCACTCACTACCCAAGCCTTTCACTTTTCTCTCTTTTCTTCCTTTATTCGATTTTCTCCATTTATCTTTTCAAATGCATGGTGGTAGGGTGAAAAATGGCATGGGAGCATGAAGGAGAAGAAAAGAAATATCTTTTGGGTGGATAAGAATCGGCCATGGGATAAGGATGAAAAATCAAAGCTTCATTTGGAAGCTTTGACCAAACTAATGGTAAAATTATCATTTTACCCTTCAAGGTTTTCACCCTTTTTAATTGTATCATCCCACAATATTTTAATTTCAATTTCTTTCCATTTTTTCTTCCTTAACACTTGTATCAATTAAAAATAAAGTTTATACTTCAAACGCGGTATTACCGTAATATTTAAATATTTACTTACCCGTGTTAGCTTTATTTAATAAAGACATGCAGGCTCCATTAATGTCATTTTTCTCTGAAATTTTCTCGTTCCTCTTCTCCCCCACTTAGATTGACCATATACTCCTTCATGAAAAAATTTCGACATTGAATAAAATATTAATATTTTAATATTATTTTTGAAATAAAATATTATTTTATTTCAAATCCTCAATAAAAAAATTATTATTTAATTGTTATTTTCTCGCGTGCGAGATATTTTATTTCAAACCATTCATTTCACCATTCATTACTTTTAAACACTCTAATTAACCTTAATTGGTATCGATAAGTTCTATTAGTCAACATATCAAAGTACGGAGTATTATAATATTTTAATTATTATTCATTAAAAGTTGATTAATGAAAATTAAATTAATAAATTAAAATTAATTCATAAAAAATTAAATTTAAAATCATAATTAAAACAATTAATAAATTTTAATAAGTATTACATTAATTATAAAAAATTTATAAATAAAAATAATATATATAACTAAAATTTAATATTAAAAATTATTATTTATAATTGAGTATAGGTACTCGGTACTCTAAGACCTCCACTACCTAAATCTTACTTGAACTCAATTTTAGGGTATTTTAATTTTATTTAATTCAATCAGATAATACAAGATATCCAATTATAAGATATCGGTTGATACCCTCGATATAAAATCAATTTTATAATATAAATATAATAAATTAGTAAGTAACATGATCACCTTAAAGTTACAATGTTAGTACAAAATGAACACATATCTTCTATAAATTTAGAAAACTTACTTATTAGTAAATTGTGAACCATATATAATACTCTTAAGTGTTATAATATTTTTCTATGCCTCATCGCATTTTATAATTTGTCGGTTCATGTAACTATATTCTAATATACTATGTTTCACTCTATGGTTGTTGGTGCAAATGGGGTTTAGATGAAATTCAAGGAACCGGCAAAATTAACTTCAATGTGAGCCTTTTAATAGATTTTATCTTTAAGATTTTTTTCACCCCACCACTCAGTATACAAAGGGGAATAATGCGAATAATCTTAGGGATACAATGAAGCTAACGTCTAACTTTGTATTGCACTTTACGATAGTAAACTGCTAGATTATCCTGAGGGTTTGTAAAGTTGTTTGGCCTTAGAGCCTACTTTCTGCAATAAGTAGATTATAAGAAATTTGAAAACTTTTGTAGATGATGGAAACTTAAGTGTTTATGTTAAAAGAACACAAAATTTTTCTTACTCTTGATATTTCTGCACTTGTTGTGTGTTTGATTTGACGTGTCAAAATGGTTGACAATAAGCCCTTTATATAGACATGCAAGTGTCTCTTCTTCGATGACACAATCCTTTCATTAAGGCACCATTTTGTCTAAAAGATATCTTTACGTTTTGCCAGACACAATTTTTGGATAAAGGTATTGTTTCAATAATTATCTTATGAAGAGATAACTATTCATTCTATAAATTATAACTTTTAAGTTATAACTTAAAACAATAACTTTTCATATTTAACTTTTCAGCATGGTGTCTTTTTAATTTGTTTCGTAACTCTTGGATATCATATTATCAAGAGACATAACTATTCACATGAAAATCTGCCTATAATTCAATAGACATATTATATCATTTTATGTGACATAACTTTTGAATTAAGATAGCTTTTCATTATGTGATATAATTTTTTATTTTGAAAATACACCAACAATGGTCACCAAATGATAATTAATACAATAAAAAAAAGAAATGACAATAAAATACAAAAAAAAACTTACTAAAATAAAGTACTTCAAAATTTGTGAAAATATAAACAAATATAAATACATCTAAAGATATAATTTGACGAGAAATGTATATTATCATATTTTTCGTTTAAAAAAATTGTTTGAATCTTCAATTTCAAAAAAAAAAATTTGTATTAGTTGATAAATATATATAGATTCTAATTTAAGCCTTGAACGAATGGAACGACATCGTTTACTAGCTGCTCTTATCGTTTTCGCAACACGACATTGCGATTCTGGCGGGACCATAGGAAGTGGACTGTCAGACTTTCAGAGTCCTTCACTCCATCATAAAAACCAAAGCCAGCAAACAAAGACAAATTCCATTTCCGGAGAAACGGAAAAAATTAATTCAATTTAAGTGGATAAGATTTATTTAAACCTTTCTCCTTTTCTCATATTTTAAATTTCCCAACCACAGAAATAGTATAATTTTTTGTAATTATTTTAACTCTCCACCGCCGAGCTCGAAACTCAAAATCCCATGGGTTTAGCTTCAGCCGTTCACCACGGCGGTGGCATTCGAATCGCTCTCAATTTTGATCGCAGGGTTGCGCCAATCTCGCCTCCGGTTCAAGCTCCCAGATGGACCAAGCTCCGGTTCGATCATCCTCGTCTCTCTACTATTCAATCAGGTCCCCCGCTATAATCTTTATGTTCACGCGTTAATTATTTAACTGACCTGCTCGATTTTGATTTTTTTTTCTTTTGCATTTTAATTTGTGATTTCAGTTATCAATATCCGCCGCACGCAATACTTCCCGGTCGTCTGCTCCAGAGGAATGGAGCAGGAGGATTTATCGACAGGTAATTATTTTTATTAACTTAATGAATTTGTGTTAATCTTCAAAATTAGAAGCATTTTGTTTTGATTTTATTGTTGTTCGAGAAAATGATGGATTTATGGAATAAATAAATCAGCAGAAGGGGAGAGGATAGCTTCGTATTCATATGCTGATTCAGAGGAGAAACTTCAGGAAAATGAAACTTATGCATCGTCTGTTAAAACTGTTGCTCTGTGGGTGGGTTCTCTGAAATTATTGTTATTTATCCTTTATTGAACAATGTTTTGATTTTAGTCATTCTAAGGATTAAGGACATTTTGGGCATTAATTCCTACGTACAGGTCTGCGCCGCCGTGGCTTTTGGAGTTGGTCTGGGATTGAAGGAGGGAGTTGGCCCGGCATCAGAATACTTTGCTGGGTATGTGGAACTTTTGAGTTTGGAAAGCTAACCACAAGTCGATTCCTATACATCTATCTGATTGTCGTGGTCTTTTCATCTCTTTTTTAATGAATTTTATGCTTTCAAGTTTGGGTTTAACAGGTTTATTCAGTTATATCAACAATTATGATTCCCTTTCAGGTACATATTGGAGCAAAGTTTGTCAGTGGACAATTTATTTGTCTTTGTTCTGATTTTCAAGTACTTCAAAGTGCCACATATGTATCAGGTGCCATACATTTATCTATCTGCTTAAGTCAATGCTATAATTCCATATGACTATAGAGCCTAAGGCTGTCAATATTTAGCATTACATATCTGAGAAAAGACATACTTGCGCAAGATGAGCTATTCCATGTTAACCTCTGGTAATTGCAAGTTTGTTATGTTCAAAATGTAGAACCGGGTACTATCTTATGGTATTGCTGGTGCAGTCATCTTCCGTTTGTCATTAATACTGCTTGGAACAGCCACCCTTCAGGTAGATCATTGTTCACTTATCAAATTTGCATCTGTTTGCACATGAAGCATGCTTTACTGCTAGTCTGGGCTCATATATTCTGCCTGTGCTGTTTTAGAGGTTTGAGATTGTCAACCTACTACTGGCTGCTGTACTCCTCTTCACATCTTTCAAGGTTCTGTATCTCTACTGATTGGTTTTGCAATCATATTGGTTTCTATCTATTATGTTGTGCTGGAATCTTATTTACCATATTCACGACAGTTCTTTTAGCTTCTCCATGTGCTATGTTTGATTCATTGAGTTCAAATTATAGTGGCTCATCATTTTCTTTAATTTCTGATAGCTATTTTCTGATGACGATGAGGATGACAGTGATCTGTCCAACAACTTCATAGTGAAGACATGCCGGAGATTTATCCCTGTCACAAGTAATATTTTATGTTTGCATTAAATCCCCATCTACTTTTTGTCTAAGTTCGTGTAGTTTATTTTGTTTATTCTTTTAAAGGTTGAATACTTATGTGCAGACTGCAAATCTTTGATGTTTTGTTGAACCATTTGAACTAATTTCTTTGCATTAGTTAATGCTTGTGATCTAGATTTAATTCTTTTTGCTTTTATCATTGCAGCTAATTATGATGGTAATAGATTTATAACAAAACAGGATGGCAATTGGATAGTAAGTCATCCTATTACAGTTTCCACATTCTCTATTCTTGTTAATGCCATCATATTGTATGTCATGTGAACTATAAACTAGCAAAATTTTCATATTCTGAAAACTTTTTAAGTTCCTTTACTGAGTTCAATGAATTCTCCATTCTAACAGGTGTCAAACATTTTGGGCAGGCCACTCCTTTGCTTCTCACAGTAGCGGTTATTGAGCTCAGTGACATAGCCTTTGCTGTAGGTCTCATGCTTCCTCACCCATGGCTGGCATATGGACTTTGCTGGTTAATGATGTAATGATATGCAATTTTTCATTTTCTTCAGGTTGACTCAATACCAGCTGTTTTCGGTGTTACACGGGATCCTTTCATAGTTTTTTCATCTAATCTCTTTGCTATCTTAGGTAATTCTTGTTACATATTCTCAATATAAATCTTTCTCTCTCATGGTGGAGGATTAATTTACTATGCTATTCCTTGAAGGTTTAAGGTCACTTTACACACTCATTGCTGAGGGTATGGCAGATTTGGAATATCTACAGGTAAAGTTTTACCGTCTTGAGTTTCTTGTGCATGCCTTTGACTGCATGCAAGTGAACATGTAGGACTTCAAACATATGTTGTATATTGAAGAGAATGTGATGAATTTTCATATATAATATGATCAAAGATTATCTGGGTCATTGAGAAATGCATCCATGCAACTTGTACAAATTGGTTCATCGCAATATTCTGCTGGCAATTTTTAATTCTTACATAGATTATTGTTGGATGTTGATAAGTACCAATTTTTTCTGACAACTTTTATACTGGTTTTTCTGTTCCTTTCCTTTGGCAGCCTTCCATTGGAGTTGTTCTAGGTTTCATTGGGTGCAAAATGATCCTTGATTTCTTTGGTTTGTACCTTGGATCCGTATCAATCAATATAAAATCTCTTTGATTCTGTCTAATAACTGAAAAGAGAACATTTAACATTTTAACTACTTTTCTGCAGGATTTCATATATCTACAGAGGCATCACTTGGTTTTGTAGCGGCAAGTCTTGGTGCTGGAGTGCTGTTGAGTTTAGCTAAGAAGGCTGACTTGCTGTAATCAAGTTAAATGCAAGAGCAGGTGAAGGGTCTGTATTCTGTATGTTTATTCTTCAATATAAGGAAGCACGCAAAATGTTGCTCATTCTTTTTTTTCTCACCTCTCTTCAACCTTCAATGAAGATCAATGATAGCTGTCTCGTTCTTCCATGTCTTTTTTTGCTCATTTAGTAACTCCTTTGTTTTTTGTTCTTGACGTGAGGTGAAAAGAATATATTCAAGGAAAGCTTTATAAAAAAATTACTAGTATCACCAGGCATAAATAATTAAAAGATTGCCGTTGATGGGAGAAAGTTATTTTCAGTAATGCCTTAAACAATTTAAATTTATCCATGATAGATATAGCTGAATATTTGTAGAGATTGTATACAATGTGAAAGAAAAGCAAAACGTCGCATTAACCTCATGCTAACTTAGCGAGGACAGGAGTTGGACCATTTTATAGGGATAGATCAGGGAATATTATTCATGCGCCAGCCACGGTGGTTTCATGCAGTTCCTGTCTTATAAGCAAGGCTGGGGCACTTCTCAAAGGAAATAAATTAGCCATCTTTCTGCTGTTTAAGGAAGCTGTTTTTGAGTCAGATTCTGCTGTTCTCATATCTTCAGTGAATGATCCTTTTAGACCTCTTCACTGGGAAGTTGATGCTGTAAGTCAGAGCATCAGGTGGTTGAGGAACCTCTTCTTTCAGGTTTTGTCATGTTTGTTGTGAAGAAAACTAAGTGGCTGATTGAATTGCAGAAAAAGCAAAGTTCAATTATGCCCGTATGAGTGTGTTCTTACACCCAACCAGATCTTGAGAACCTTATCTTGTTGGATTCTTAATCTTAACGTTTTGTTTGTTGAATGTCAAAAAAGAAGAGTAAGTTTCTGCGTTTGTAGTCTATTAACATTTATAGGCTTTATTGTTGCTTAATCGAGTGAGGAATGAAAGAACGATTAAATGGTGTTCTCTCTGTAATGCATTTTTGCCATTCAATCATGTTTTCATTTATTATTGGTCTTACTGTTATACTTACTGAATCATTCTTTCATTTAACATGAACTTTACCAATAATATTATTATTTAGTGATGCATTTTTGCATGTAGGGCGCTCAAAAAGTATTTTTCCTCAAGGTATTTATCTTCAAAGCAAGTTTTGTTTATTTCATAAAAGCAGGAAACTTTTAATTGAAGTCACCGTAGATGCTTGAGGTATTGAATTTGATCTATAGCTCATTATTTAAGAAAAAGTGAAGCAAAATTCTTAAGCAGGTCTGTGCAATATCAGTTCGACAACGATCTGAACTTGCAGACCAGTCTAAAAATGATCAAGCCTAGGCTATGACAGATGAATTCTGAACAGGAACTTCTTCTTAACCGTTAGAATTAAGATTGGAGAAGGGAAATATGTATTAGGTAGATCAATATTCCAGTTTAGGAATTAGTATTCAGGTAATCAAAATCTATCAGACAAGAAGAGCCAAAGATAATACAAAAGAAGGTAAGAAACCTCTTCTAAAGACGTGCATTTAACTGAAACTTGAATCAGACTGAGGTTTTGCTCCTCATGGTTAGGATGGTGCTGCAGAAGAACCTCCTTTGTTTGATGGAACTACCAGGTTTACTTCCTTGACTGAAAATAGATTGCACTTGATCTTCAGGCGCCGTCATTGGAACACAATGGCAAAATCATGAGGGAAAGAGTCCTGATTTGGTTATATATGCGGACAGCAACTCTGGAGGGCCTTCTGTTTCCCCAAATGTAAGCTTTGAGGATAATTGGATGTTGAAACATTAGTGGTCTGTTTAGATTATGTATTAACAACTTGCATAAGCATAACTATACACAACACAACTTTTTGAGAATTGTTAGCTAAAAGTTATCAAAGTGGCTAATTAGGTAGTTAATACTTTGTGCTAAATCATAAGAAGATTTATTAATAAGAATCTGATTAACATGGATCAGTACATAGGGAGGCATAGCTCCCAATAAATGATTGCTTATCACCTGAAATAGGAAACAAACAAGTTCTAAAGCCCTTAACAAATAGCAGAAATCCTGCCTAGGTAACAATAAGTATTAAAGCATCAGATTCAGTTACACAATGAATTCATGCTCCCAGACTTTGGATTTCATACTTTGGCTTGTCCAAAGTCTCAGGGCTATACATCTCAGAATACACCAAAAAGCAGAAGGTTAATTAATTCAGGATTACAATCAGAGAAATCTGCATCAAAGTATTCTGAGGCTGCTGCTGAAGTAGATACTTGATTTGCTATTGCTGTTGGCAAAAAGTTTTGCATGCCTTCAGAATATTTAGGTTCTTCAGCCGGCAATCCTTCCTCAGCTGCAGCAAAGCCCAATGCTTCCTCATATGCTTCGAGTAGATATAGGTGTTGCTGCTACAGTGGCAGAATTCTGAGTGTCTTCAATTGAGCGGTTGAATCTTACCCTTATTTGCTGCTCAACTTCTTCAATTTCTAAACCTCTTTTTCCTAAAGTATCGATGGCTTGAACCCGCTGATCACTCAGTGTTTGGAATGGTCCAAACTTTCTTCAGCACCCATCATGATGTCCTCAAGTTCCTCGAGTGTCCATCCAAACTTCACAAGATGCAAGTTTTATAACAGTTGATCCTTTTGAACAATCTTCTTTCTCCGATTGAAAACTTTCTTCAGCCCCTATCATCATGTCTTCAAGTTCTTCAACTGTCAATATTCCATCTTCACAAGATTCAAGTTCTTCAACAATTGATCCTTTTTCACAGTCTTCTTTCTCCGTTTGAATTACACCAGTTGCATTCTTGTTTCTAATTTCGCAGAGGACGAAGTCACTCTGCAAGAGAAATAAACTTGCATAATCAAGCATGTAAACTATTCGCAACTTCTAAAGAACCCTGGACCAAGGCTGGATAACAAGGAATCAATATAACAAGTATTGAATATGTTTCTAGAAAACTCAATATGCAGAAGCGGGAATATCTAAAAAACTGAAACAACATATGATATAAGAGAGAGTGCACAAAGTATCAGTGAGCAAACCACAAGAGATGGAAAAAAAGAGAGCACAAAGCAATAAAAAAAAGCACAGCCTGCAACTCATGTATCTATCTTTTTGTGACACTACCAGTTCTATTTTTTTTAGGTTTTTATTACAGTAATCTTCTTTCTTAAAAACATATAAAGGGAGAACTTACCTTATCATTAAGGAGCGAAAATTCATGCATCAGCCAATGTCCATTGATAGCATTATTGGAATCAGAACCTTTAACTTCGAAGACAAAAAGTTTGTTGAAGCCGACATGATTATTCTTAGAATCCATAACAAGATAGGTGTTTTGAGCTTTCCATGTCCCATAACCAGCCGTCCGATCTATCCTTCTTCCCCTACCATTCTTCTTCTTCAGCTTAGTGAAGACATAAAACTTATCGGTTGAAGTCTGATTAAAAATCTTCCATGGCTCCTTATCATCTCCATAGATTTCACAGTCGATGACTGCCTGAGATGGTAGCGTTTCTCCTTTTACCTTCTTCAAGAGGTATCCGAGAACGAGCTCTTCTTCAGTTGGGACGAAACGATAACCCATTGGAAATTTCATCGTAGTTGACATTACTTGATCAAAAGCCATTCTTGATTGTGAACAAGTTTTTGTTATTGTCTTACTTTGACTAAAACTTTTGGTTTGTTTCCAATGATCAAGACCTAGGTCACTGAGTTGGTTTATCAAGATTATAATCCAACAGTTCATTGATTTTATAATCCAATGGTCACATCAAGCTTTCCCCAGTTCTTCATAGTTCACTCTGTAAATGAAGTGTTACAAAGCTTAGTATACATTTCCCGCTTATTTTAACTTATTCCTTGTTTGGCTCCCCTTTTGCACTTATTTCTTGGAACATAGAATAGTGACTAAAGTTAATTATTCCTATTACAATTTACATAACATAGGATTATTTTGTTGCAAACTTTACATAAAATTTTATTATTTTATTACAAATTCATAATATATTATTTTATTTTAAAAATACAATTTACTTGATTATGACATTTAAAAGAATTTCCATATTCAATCTCTCCACTTTTTTTTTTTAAAGTAGAATCAATATTCATTAAAAAAAACACACAAAAAGTAAATTAGTGTCTTCATGCTTGTAAAATCAAAGCTTGTAACAAAACAAAAATATTTGTAGAGTATATCACGGATCCTACATTAGAGAAAGATATGATGGATTTTAGATATATAAACGTGGATCTTCTATGTGAACTTGTGATTTATAGACTTACTTAAACTTTATTTTCAAAATTTAAAACTGTACAAGGTTAGACTTGAATTTCGACCCATGACAAATGGTATTAGAACGTATTTGAATTTTTATTGATGTGGAGTCATCGAAGACTCAGATTACTGTAAGAGTTATTCTCCTCTATAGGTAAAAAACTAATACAACGAAAGCGTTACACAATTGGGTAGGATAGAATGTCACGGATCCCATATCATTAAGAGATAAAGTGGGTCTTAGATTTATTAAAATGGATCTTTCACCACATATTAAGCATGTCTTTTAAGTTAAAAATGTGAACTTAGAATAGTGACTAAAGTTAATTATTCCTACTACAATTTACATAACATAGGATTATTTTGTTGCAAACTTTACATAAAAATTTATTATTTTATTACAAATTCATAATATATTATTTTATTTTAAAAATACAATTTAATTGATTATGACATTTAAAAGAATTTCCATATTCAATCTCTCCACTTTTTTTTTTTTAAAGTAGAATCGGTATTCATTAAAAAAAAACACACAAAAAGTAAATTAGTGTCTTCATGCTTGTAACATCAAAGCTTGCAACAAAACAAAAATATTTGTAGAATATATCACGGATCCTACATTAAAAAAAGATAGGATAGATCTTGGATATATAAACGTGAATATTTTATGTGAGCTTGTGATTTATGGGCTTACTTAAACTCTATTTTCAAAATTTAAAACTGTACAAGGTTAGACTTGAATTCTAACTCATGACAAATGGTATTAGAGCATATATCAATTTTTATTAATGTGGAGTCAACGAAGACTCGAACTACTGTAAGAGTTCCTCTCTTCTATAGGTAAAAAACTAATACAACGAGAGCGTTACACAATTGAGTGGGATAGAATGTCACGGATCCCACATCATTAAGAGATAAAGTGGGTATTGAATATATAAACATGAGTCTTCCACCATATATTTGGCATGTCTTTTGAGTTAAAAATGTGAGCTTATGATTTATGGGTTTACTTAAATTCTATTTTTAAAGTTTAAGTTTGCACGATATTGGACTTAAGTTTTAGCTTATGACAATAAACATGCCTCTGAATCCCCCGATTACAATGAGATTGGACTTAAGTTCTAACTCCTACTTAAGTTCTAGCCCATGACAATAAACAAGCCTCTAGATCCTCCGATCACAACAAGATTGAACTTAAGTTCCAACCCGTACTTAAGTTTTAGCTCGTGACAATAAACATGCCTCTAGATCCCCTAATCACAACGAGATTGGAATTATATTCCAACCTGTGACAATAAACATGCCTCTAGATCCCCCAATCACAACATGTTAAAATAAACATATGATTTAGGACAATATTATGGAAGGTATAACCCTAAAACACTAAGATAATTTATGGCTTTTGGTCGTGTTGTCTATATCTATATGTATTATACAATTTATTTATATCTATAACCATTAGAGTGGCATAGACAAAACTTAATGTAATTTAAACTAAACTTATCTGGATTTAGACATTTGCTAATATTGTTATGACCGAATTAAAATTAATTAATTTCAAAGAATAACATAACTTTCAAATTAATCATAGAAGTACTTGCACATTGTATAAAAATTAACTAAAAATTTAACACTTTACCGTTTGAAAACAGAAATAAAACATAAGGTTTTTGTTGTCTTTTTATAAAAATATTATATTTTTTTATATGTTGGGATTTATGAAAATTCAAAAAGATAGAGAGAACTTATCTCAATTTTCTCAACGAGCTAGGAAAAATTGAGGAAATTTTACAAAAAAAATTTTTCCGAATCTTCCCAACGAGCTCACGAAGACTGGGAAATTTTGAAAGAAAAATTTTTTTCACTTTTTTTAATGGGTTGGTGAAAACCAAGGAGGGTTGAACAAGATCCATAAATTTTGAAATAAAACATTTATTGTATTATCATAATTTTCATTTTTTTTCTGGAAGGATCTCCTAAATTTATTACATCCTATACTATTTTTTTAGTTTTTTATTTATTATTTTTGTGCTTGTAATAATTTTTATGAATGCATCCTCTTGGAAAAATAATTTATGAGAGTTTTAAATTAATATTATTAACCTACTTTTTTTATTATTATTATTAAATTTTCTTCATATTCTAAACAAATATTATCACCTAAGTACATTATTTATTTCCTTATAATTTTTTCACTGGATTTTTATTAGTATAAAAATAAACAATAAATAATAAGCTAGAAAGAAAATAATTACTAAACAAAGTCAAAAAAATAAAATAAAAATAAAACGACTCATACCCCTTTCGCGCATGCCTGTTTTGGTAATTGGAATTTGTTAATTCCAAACAAATTTCTTCTCGGATTGAAAAATTCGTAGGAAACCGAAAAATCACTTGAATCGTAATCTTCTTCGAAGAGAAGAAAAGACCTTTTTTCTTTTATTTTATTTTCTGGGTTCATAGATTGCCAAATGCTTGCTGTGAATGTCGCTCTGTATTGTCGTGTGTTAGCTTGTGTTTGCTTGCCTCTTGTCTCTTTGTATATGTTTGCTGGTCTCTGTATAGGGTTTGTTTCTGTTTTACATGGGGTTTGCTGGGTTTGTATGGGGGATCTGCTTCTGTGTTTGCCTAGGGTTTTCTTCTCTGTGTCCGTTCCAGTGTCGAGGGTTAGAAATTTATAGGTTTTTTCACTTCCTTTTTTTGATTGATTTGCAGATATGTGATTTTAATTTCCTTGATTTGATTCGATTTTGGGTAGATATTTCTTGATAATAATATTTAGAGCTTTAGGGATTTGTCAGATGAACTTTCCCTTTTCTTTGTTTTCTTTTGATTGATTTTCTTGAAGTTTTTATTTGTTTCTGTTTTTGAACTTTTGTGTGGTTTGATCCAATTGTGTGTTATTTTTTCTGATCTTTGTTGTTTGTGGGCTTGCTAGCCCAAGGATAATTGCTTGTCTGAATGTGATTTATTTATCTTATTGGGTCATAAGCCCACTTACCTTTATGACCCAAAGACAACAAAAAAAAAAAAAAAACAAAATAAACGCAATGAAATGAAATAAAATCAAATCAAATCAAATATGGAATTAGGTCAGGACAAATATAGCCTCGCAACAGCTATCACCTTTGAACTTATGTCCATTTAATATAATCATAAACAAAATTCAAGACAAACATATAAATCAAGACATTAAAAATTAATTAGATATTTCAGGATATGTTAATAAATTAGTGATTAATGAATTATTAATGTAAATTGTTAATTGTTACTATAAATTATGAGTTTGTTATAGTATAACTTAATATTCTTGCTAGCACTATAAAAATAAATTTCAATATATTTATATATATTTTTCCTTTTTAAAAATATCTAATTAATTATTATTTCCATCAATACACCTACCGCTCCTACCCTTCATTTTTCCGCATCATTATGTCAACTTTTGATTAT
Organism: Theobroma cacao; assembly: GCF_000208745.1. Lineage (NCBI taxonomy): Eukaryota > Viridiplantae > Streptophyta > Magnoliopsida > Malvales > Malvaceae > Theobroma > Theobroma cacao. The sequence continues at coordinate 2,383,061 of NC_030854.1, forward strand.
GTTGGTTTCCTTACTCTTGTTCGGGAATTACCCTTTCCGCCTTTAAACAAACAATTCATCACCAAATTTCATACAATTCTTAAAGCCTACTGGTCTAATGGTACCTCGACCATTGATGTTGATTGCGGCGGCTTATTGAACAGAGAGAACAGGGCAAAATTACGAAGAAACGTAGGATTACCGAATAGGTGACAGACGGATACCGTCGTTGATGACGACTTTCAGGATTTCTCCATCGTCGATTTGGTCAAAGCTAACGTAGTAAATACAGCAAAACGGCTGAGAATAAAATTCATTCATCCAAGAAGAAAACAGGAAAGACTTGAGACAATTATGGGAAAATGTAACCTGCCATGATCTTAACCCTGAAAACGGCTCAATACATCCGAAGAGAAAAGGAAACGTGACCTGTCATTTACGTCACTGCTGACTATCACATGAATCACTTTAACCCCTATATAAGGCCAGTACTTCCATTTCGCTTGTGGACACAATTGTGAGCCAAATTAAATCAGTACGGCCAACCAAAAAGAAAAAGAAAGGGCATAACTCTCCAGAATTCACTAACAGCAATGGCTACTGAGTAAGAATCTTGAACTACCTTCTTCTCTATCAAGTTTGGCTTGTGGGTTTCTCTAAAGTTCATGTCATTTAAGTCTTTTCCCTTGGTTTGTGATTTTAGTACCGTAGAGGTTTTGCCTCCGCCTTTGGATGCTACTGCTGAGCAACCCCCTCTCTTTGATGGAACTACCAGGTTTCACATTCTCTTTAGAATTGTGTTTTCTGTTAGTTTCTTTTTTTTTTTACTGCTATTTTGTTTGATTATTTTTCTTGCCCCGATGATAAAGTTCACCTTTTTTTTGTTAAATCTTTTAAAGGTTGTATACTTGTTATACTTGCCCTTTTGCACAGCGTGTGTGGATCACCAGGAATTATAAGGTTTTCTTATTCCCTTGATTTTGTTTGCACTCTCCTTTCTTTGTAATTTTTTGTCCTGATTTGTAACGGCCTTTAGTCTTCCTTTCCCAACTTTTCATGTAAATAATTGATTTGAATGTTGTTGAGTTGCAGGGGCTGCAAGACAAGATTAAATTGGTTCCTTTGATCCTTCAAAACAGACCTGCTTGGTACAAGGAAAAAGTTTACCCTGAAAACAAGGTGAGTCATGTGAAGATAATAATATATTATGCCTTTCCAATAATGAACAAGTGAAAAAAGGTTGAAGATCTGTTGTAAATTTAATAGAGCTACTTGACCTTGTTTAGGATCGCATCTCCAAGGTCAATGGAGAATTTTGTCAAATGGTGCTTTATGGAAAATGTTGATCCAAGCTATTCTGTCATTTTGCTAAAATATTTTGATGCTTGGAATTGCATTTGTTCCTAGTATATATTGAGTTGTGGCTACCGGCGAAAGACCTCTTTTGAATAAGAAATTAGTGATAAATTTCCTAGCACTACTTTTGGAGTCTTGGTCAACCTTAAGGGTCACTATCGAAGTTTGAATTTTATTGGACCCTTTTCCTTTATTGTTTATTATGTTAATTTCATTTCCAGGTGCCCGCCTTGGAACATAATGGGAAAATCATTGGGGAGAGTCTTGATCTAATTAAATATGTTGATAGCAACTTTGAAGGACCTTCTCTTTTACCTGATGTAAGATCCTTGGACTCGTTTAGTACCCTCGATGAAGGCTTCTCTTCTATGTCTAAATTAACTTAAATAATCTTTTGAAACTGTTTTAGGATCCTGAGAAAAAGAAATTCTTTGAGGAGTTGTTATCATATCTGGACACCTTTGTACGGACAGTGTTTACTTCATTTAAAGGGGACCCGGCAAAAGAAGTTGGTTAGTATGTGCTGCTCTTTTCCTGACTGGGTTTTTTTTTTTTTTTTAATTATATGAACTAACTAAAATTTGTAACTTGCATCAGGTGCTGTTTTTGATTACTTAGAAAATGCTCTTCAGAAATTTGATGGTCCATTCTTCCTTGGCCAGATTAGTCTGGTAAGCTGGCTTCCCAGTGATGCTAAATTGGTTTCCTTGTGCTGCAATTTTAAGTCGTTGTTTCTTAATTGAGGTGCAATGTATTCAAACGTGTAAATATTTAAACTAATGATAATCTCTCAAAAAATTATAGTTTGGTTGCACTGTTGTAATTATAGGTTAGGCTGTATTATTATTTATCATTTGAGCTTCTATGCTATGATATATGAATGGAATTTTGTTGTTTTCAGGCGGACATTGCCTACATTCCTTTTGTTGAAAGATTCCAGATCTTCTTATTGGAGGCGTTTCAGTATGACATCATAGCAGGCCGGCCTAAACTGGCAGCATGGATTGAGGTATATTTTTTGAAAGCTATATGTGCTGTCTACATCCACTTGTGAAATTCACCTGCTATGGGCTAAATTTCAATGAAAGAATTGGTTCTACCATCATGTTTACTTGTTTGGTTGTAGAAATGTAGAATTGATGCTCTGCTCATTTTTTAGCCATGCAAACCCCATCAAAAAATGGCCTTGAGATTTTAATATTCTCACTGCTGCTGAAGACATGCAGGCTTTGGCAAAGTTGTTAAAATGCTTTGCACATTGAGAATTGTTCTGCTAACATCTAGTTCACTACCTCTTAGTTTCTCTCTCTCTCTCTCTCTCTTGTTGCCTTCATGTTTGCCATGAATGCTATTATTCTTTTCAAATTAGCCTCAACTTTTGCTGGTGTTTTTCTGCCCCTACTGCGTCATATTCTTTTATCATTTCAGTTCTTGTCATAATATTTTTTGTTGTCATAAATTTGGCGATGCAGGAGATGAACAATATCGACGCCTATAAGCAGACAAAAACCGATCCGAAAGAGCTAGTGGCATTTTATAAGCAGCGTTTCATGGTACTATAATAACTTGGCGCCTTAACTTAGATTAATACTGTTTCATCATTGGTTAATTTTGCAAGAAGCTGCTAACTACTGAAGTGAAATCTTGTTGCAGGGCCAAAAGTGAACTTGCTGCCATCTTAAGATACATACATGATGATAAGCTCAGTGTTTCCTCAGTGTTGTTTGTTTTTTCTTCTTTCTGTCCAAAGCTATGGTGTTCTTGTGTCAGTGTCAAAGACTTTGTACTTGTACTTGCCTTCTACAGAAATAAATTTGAAGCACTGAGATGATGTGTTGAATTTGGCTGTTCATATAAGTTTCCAGTGATACAACTCCAAATCTAAGTTACCCACTTGGATTAATTTATGCTTTCCCGAAGCTAAGAATTATGTTGACAGATTCTTTTGTGTTTGTGCTTACATTATAATTGAACAAGAAACCAAACAATGGATTATGCAAAATTACGAGGGTGCCAGTCCAATCCAAGCCCCGACAATGTATGTCGCAAAGGATTGCCTTGCCTTTACATCACCAAACAAAACGACAGTGGTAAATAAGAAAAACGACAAGAGAGGATAGCGTGGAGTTAAATAATCTGTCGAGACCAGATGACCATAGGATTAGAAGCACTCGACTGGAGCCCACTCGGTCAAACCTTTAAACCTCACCCGTCTGTAAGTGACAGTTATGCCTATCGGCGTACTACCGTTTCAAAATGTGGAAAAGAAGTCATCGCCATTCGCCCATGTCGCACACGTCACTATCAATCTGAAACGGATTCAGTGATTTTAACATCGCCAAAAACATAAAAAGCCCGCTAATTTAAACACGTGCCAATCAGTTCAATTACAGGAGTAACGACTAGAACTGGAAACAAAAGGTTCGAAAAACCAGCAACTTCAGCTGGGAGCTTACTCACGAGATCAAAAAAAAAAAAAAAACCGCGAAAATTCAGTTAGCACAGATCAAGAAACATCCTTAGATCTTCCGAATCATTAAAATTAAACCCAGAATTTTTTGTTTATAATAAAAAAAATTTAAAAACAAATTGTAGGTGTTAATCGACCCGACAATGACGGAGTCGAACTTGAATCTCCTTGAAGCTCTCGAGCCAAAGAGGTACTTGAGTTTTCAGTTTTCTTGTTATTACATTTGTCTTTACAGCCTGATTTTTCTCCTTTTTATTTTGACAATTTCTAGGTTTTGGAGTTCTACTGTTTCAGTTAGCAAATTTTAAAGAAAAATAAAAAAAAAACTAACTAATTAAACAAATCTAACTTCTTTCCTTGGTTAGTCACCTTTTTCAAGCTCTCATTATTTTTCTCTTAAATGGGTTTTAATTTTTTGAGCTAAAAAAAAATAAAGTTGAGTGATTGGTGTACTTTTAACATGGATTTTATAGTTGTTTTGGTGGGTTTTTAGAGTGTAAAATGTAGTAACAAAAGAGTGGTGCGATTTTGCTTTGTGAAATGTGGCATGAGTTTAATGTGAAGCAAAAGAAAGCTATGGGCAGTTATAGAATTGCAAGTGTTTGTCAAGTATGTTGTTGTCCTTGTTAAGCAGGCGCTCACTGGAGGTCGATTCCAGGCAAGTTCAGTTGTTTTCTAACCCTTTGCATGTTCATTTATATTTTAAGATAGATAATTTTATAAATCTGTTTTTTTTGGGGTCTAAATTTCTAGTCATATCTGATGTTGAAATTGTTTATACTTATAGTCAGGATCCTAGAGCGATGGGATCCTTTTTTTTTTTTTGAATTTTTTCTTTGTTTTCGGTCCTCTGTTTTGATTTGCATTTGAATACATGCACAATAATGTCGACAGGGATGCCTATGGATTTGCTGTGAGACCTCAACACATACAAACATATAGACAGTACGTTAACATCTACAAGGTACATTTTTTCCTTCTAGGTTTAATTCTTAGTCGAATTAGCTGTTGTTTGCATTTGCCATAAAAAATATGTATAAAATTTATGTATCCTCAGTTTTGGTTATTGATATAGTAATTCATTATACCAGGAAGAGGAAGAGGAAAGATCAGAGAAATGGAAGATCTTCTTGGAACAGCATGCAAAACCTACTGAACCATGCTTTTCTGAGGTGGAAGATAGAAAAATATTGCAGGCTGAAGCTACTGAGATGAAAGAAAAGCCTCTTCCTGAGGAAAATAAAGAGAGCTTGCATGTAGAAGCTAGTGAGGGAAATGAAGAGGCTGCTATTGAAGCAAAAGAAGAGACTACTTCTGAGAAGGAACACAAAGTGATTTTTCAGAGTGAAGCTACCCAATTGAATGTAGAAGCTGCTTCAGAGGAGGGATGTAGAAAGACATGCCAAGGTGAAGCTATTAAAGTGAAAGAGGAGGTTGATTCTGTAGATGAAAGCAAAGAGACATCGCAGACTGAAGCCACTGAGTTAGAAGAAGGGGTTGCCTCAAAGAGGATCAAGGAAGGGGATGCTCCAAGTACAAAGCTTGATTCTGCTGGTTCAACAGAAAAACCTGATTCTGCTAGTTTGCAAGAAAGTAAAACAGAAAAGCCAGATTCTGCTCATTCAACAGAAAGTGAAAGAGAAAAGGAGGTGCAGCTTGCAGAAGAAACAAAGACACGTAAAGTTGAAAGATGGGCTAAGACTAGACCAGTCCTTTGTGCCATTGAGAATATGATGAATTCACGGGCTAAGAAGGGAAAGAATATGAAAAATATGAATATGAATGAAAGCGGAGACCATCTTCCATCAATAAAAGAGGCAAGATCCCCAGAACCAGAATCTGAGGATGAGTTCGAGGAAAAGGTCTGTGTTAATGTGAGGTCTTCTAGGGAAGAAAACGATGCAGGCAATGAGGCATCTCAAGAATCCTTTTTCCCTTGGAAAGAAGAGCTGGAGAGCCTCGTTCATGGAGGAGTGCCAAAGGATCTCAGAGGGGAGGTGAGGTTGAAACTTTTCTATTTGGTATGTCTTAATATTATTTTGTTGAAAATTGCATTGTCTGCTATAATATGGTCATTGCAGGTATGGCAAGCCTTTGTAGGTGTTAAGGCTCGACGAGTGGAGAGATATTACGAGGATTTGCTGGCTCAAGAAACCTATGAGGATGATCAGCAAAGTAACTCATCTGGCGTGTTCAGAAAATGGAAAAGGCAGATTGAGAAGGTCATTAGATGCATGTGCCTTGGACTTTATCGTTCAATCTTTTCAATTCGTAGGTGCTACACCTTTTGCTTTATATTGTCCTTACAATTCTCCCTAGACTAACTTGTCTGTTTATTTTGCAGGATTTACCGCGGACTTTTCCAGGTCATCCTGCTTTGAATGATAATGGTAGGGATTCCTTGAGGCGTTTACTTTTAGCCTATGCTCGACATAACCCCTCTGTTGGGTACTGTCAGGTAATTGTTGAATTAAAAGTTCTTTCTCTGCAAATTTAGTTGAACTGGGACTACTGTGTTAGTATTATCTTAATTGATATCTCTCTTTCAAACTTGAACCATAATATGGCAACTGTCTTCTCCTTTATCTGTATAAACCAACTTGTACTTTTCATAGTTGTCCATCTACATCATAAGCTCTCTCTCTCTCTCTCTCAAGTTTTATTTGCACTCTTATATTCTTTAGAATCTATCTAAGAATCTTTTCTTTAGAAATTATTTAAAACTTTATCCAATTTCTTATCATTTCCTTGGTTTCAGTGATGCTGTTGCTGTATAAGTACAGCACAAAGAGGTCATAATTCTGTTGATTATAAAATTTTGGGACCTCACAGAACAACTCTAATGTTCTAAAACCATGAACTTATGTTACATTAGACTTTTTCACCTTATGAGTTGATCAAATTGCTCACCAATAGTTCATAAGTATGTATAGTTTTTTCCTTCCTAATCTGTTTCGCCAGAACAGTTGTGAGCATAAAGTTTAAGTGCAACTTGAAGGCTTGATAGTCCAGTAGGGTATTAATGGAAATTTTTATTTTAAAACACATGTCAGCAGTTTTCCGTTTGGATTCCCAGTTTATATTTGTTCTGAATGGATCTTAGTGACCTCTCTCTGCAAGTGATTAATTTTTTAATAATTATTACCCCTTGTTGCTCTTACTATTTTCATTTAATTTGACATAAAAAATATGCAGGCAATGAATTTCTTTGCTGGATTGTTGCTACTTCTGATGCCAGAGGAAAATGCCTTTTGGTAGGTTCAGGTTAGCTATTTATAAAATGGTTGATTTCTGAAAGTAGTTACTTCTATCGTTAGTATATTTTGTACAGTTTATCCTAGAACTGGTTTTGGGGTATGCAGAACCTTTTTTGACCACCTTTGTCCCAGTAAATTGTTGTGAAGAACTTTTTTGTACTTTTCCCAAAAAAGGAGTCTCTTTTCTAAACATGGCTGTCTTATTCTCTTGTGCTAGTTTTTGTACAAAGGCATAAATGGTTACATGCATACTCATGATACAAGAATAGCTAGGTCAGCTTTAAAGACTGATTTCTTTCGATGTATTCTCAGGACCTTGGTGGGCATTATTGACAATTATTTTGATGGGTACTATACAGAGGAAATGATAGAATCTCAGGTTTTTTAATTTGTTAAATTACTTTCTTTTTTTTTTTTTTTGATACAATTGCATGTTCTTTAGCAAATGTCTCTAGTTGCCTTGCAAGTTCAGCATCTATCTTCATGTTCACCAACGTGCTGATCTTGGAGTATTTCTTAAGGGATTTTGCCAATTTACAACTTATGACTCTAATTATTTATATTTTCATAGGTTGACCAACTTGTATTTGAAGAGTTGATGCGTGAAAGATTTCCCAAATTGGGTTTGTTTGCTTTTCAACATTTTCTTTATTAATTATCTTCTCATGCATTACATGAAATAATATGGGTAGATCTTTTTCATCTATGCTTCTGGTGCAGTCAATCATCTGGATTACTTGGGAGTGCAGGTGGCATGGATTTCTGGACCCTGGTTTCTTTCCATATTTGTTAATATGCTTCCTTGGGAGAGCGGTACGATTTGGAGTTAGTGATGCAAGTTAAATTTGTCTAATTATTTCACTCAAAACGCTTAGTTCTAAGCACCCTGCATTCTCTTTGTTAGAAATCATGTTTACCTAGTGATGGATTTCTTCATCTCAGTTCTTCGCATTTGGGATGTGCTTCTATTTGAAGGAAATCGTGTTATGCTATTTCGAACGGCCCTTGCTCTAATGGAATTATATGGTATTGAGATTTTATATTTATAAAATTCGTGAAGCATTAACTGTGGATGATGAATTCAAAGAGCAGTCTAGTTACATGAAGTTTACTGTAGGTCCTGCCTTAGTTACAACTAAAGATGCTGGGGATGCCATCACTTTGCTGCAGTCCCTTGCTGGCTCAACATTTGACAGCAGCCAACTTGTTTTGACTGCCTGCATGGGGTTTTTGGCTGTGACTGATGCTAGATTACAAGACTTGAGAGATAAGCATAGGCCTGCTGTGCTAGCAATTGTTGAGGAAAGAACAAAAAGAGGTCGAGTTTGGAAAGATTCAAAAGGACTTGCATCTAAGCTGTACAGTTTCAAGCATGATCGTGGGTCACTGCTGGAAGAAACAAAGCCTGCTCAAGAGGTAGCTGATGGAGACATATCTAATTTGGAGACTCGTTCGTCGAATCTGGATGAATTGCTTTGTAGCCTAAATGCTGATTCAGAAGTAGATTCCCTACCAGATCTTCAAGAACAGGTAGTTTTCTTTGTTTGTCTTCTTAACACTTGTACACTGCATTTCTAATATTTTAGGAAGCTATTCACCAATGGTACCTGTTTTATATTTCATGGTCCACATGCTGCAGATTGTACATGCTTAATCTATTGACTTCTAAGTTCCATGAGCAGTTGACGTTTGCCTACTTTTCTTTCACCTTATCAGCTTTAACCAAATGCTGGTTTGAGCTGCCCTTGTTCAGTGATGTGAATATAGAAAATTACATATCAGATTCAAGAATTAGCATGGCTTCAGCACAATCTTGTATAACCTGGGTAAAACGATATCGATTTAGATCTGTTTTTGCATTTTGATGAGCCACTAAACATCAATGGTGCTAGACAATGCAAATAAAAGAACATTGAGAGCAGGTATTTTAACTACAATGCTTGAACTGTTGAATGTTGATATGATTGAACAAATAGCCTGTGGCTTCTTCGTATGACTTAATAAAGGCTTGAAAATTCTCTGCTGTTAAAACCAACCTCCTTAAGTTATGCATTTTTAACCTAATAACCCTGAATGAGCTATAATTATACTCACTAAAACTTATTCTAGGTTTTCAGATAGTGTTTCACTTGTAATTAATTGGATTGATATGAGTAATCACTGTGCAACTCCTTTTGAAATTTCGATCATTAACAGTTTATGCGCAGGTTGATTGGATGAAGGTTGAGCTATGTAGGTTGCTTGAGGAAAAAAGAGCTGCCATACTCCGGTTAGTATTCTACTGTCTGTGGTTTCTGATTTTTTTTTTCTCTAACATCTATTTCTACTTGCCCTGCTTTATTCAATCATGGTAATATAATAAAGCATCATGTCTGCCACTTATCTCAACATTTCAGCGAAGTTGCTTCATTCAAGACAGCTACAGATGAAAGTGCATCTCCTGAAACTATAGATAGCAATCTACTTCAGAATTAGGAACCATTTTCATGTTTTCTTGACATGAATTATTTCTGATGTTGTCAAAGTGCTTCTAAAACCTATCATTTTACCTGTAACCATGGTTCCTGTTCTTTTCCAGAGCTGAGGAGCTAGAGACAGCACTTGTGGAGATGGTCAAAGAAGATAACCGACGGCAATTGAGTGCAAAGGTATATGTAAATTTATTTGTATGAATATGTTATATCTGCCCAACTTATCATTTGGTCGATGGTAATACTTCTCCTACGGCTATGTAAGCTTTGGGTTACTCAAGTTGCTTGCAGGATTTGAAGTTTTTTAATAATGCTGCAGATTGAACAGTTAGAGCAAGAGGTGGCTGATCTACAGCAAGCCCTTGCTGATAAGAAAGAACAAGAAGCTGCTATGCTTAAGGTTAAAATTTTGCCTCTTGTTTCTCTAATGCATTTTTTTGGAACTATGTTTTAATGCTTATTCTATTATGAGTTCTCTAGTGATTTTTAGGTTCTATGTGCTACAGGTTTTGATGCGGCTAGAGCAAGAGCAAAGGATAACTGAAGATGCTCGCAGAAACACAGAGCAAGATGCAGCTGCCCAGAGATATGCAGTTACTGTGCTTCAGGTTCTTTACTGTTCTTGATGTCCTTGATATGACGGGAATGTTAAACTATAGATTTTATATTGTTCTTCATGTGTGATTGAACGAGAAGTTCGAAGATATTTGGGTATACACCAAAGAGGACTACTCATTCTGTTTTTCATTTGAGTTTGATGCTAGATGACATATTGTTGCGATGTGACTCCTAGCACAAAACTTAAGCTACTGATAGGCAATTTGTTCAGATAACAACTTCATGGCTTGGTTAAGCTGTCAAATAGTTATGCATTTCCCCCCATTGTCCTCAACATTTTACCTCAATTACATTATATGTCTTATATGTTTCTCTGTAAAGTAGTTCTCCTGTTGGCATAAGATGATTGCAGAATTTAAAACTTGAATGGCTTAACTATTTGGAAATTATTTTATACATTTATCTTTTGATATGTTGTACTCCCCTTAACTGTCTCAAGCCTTTCACTACAAGAATTGAGATTTGTTCTTTTCTTGTAATTTGTGAATTATGCAGTTCCTTATTAAGGTGCCTCATAGCTGATTGTTACTTCCTTTTCTGTGCTCTGATTGATTGTGAGATCCCATGAGTAGGGTGTATTTCTCTTTCCTTATTCTTTTGTTACTATATTGATTCTCATAAAATGATACATTTGCAGGAAAAATATGAGAAGGCTATGGCTTCTATTGCTCAGATGGAAAAGAGGGTGGTTATGGCAGAATCAATGTTGGAGGCTACCTTGCAATATCAATCTGGCCAAGCTAAAGCACTATCATCTCCACGGTAAGAAACATTGTAAGCCTCACTCATCTCCATTTCTATATCCATACGTATTCAAAATGTTCTGATAAATTTTCATTCAGCTTGATGCTGATGAAGAAAACTAAGGGCCAAAAAGCAAAGAGCATAGGTAAAACTAAAATCAAATCTTATTCTAACCCTTAAGTTAATGCCCCTAAGTGAAATTTGAGAAGAGAAACTGCCAATACATATGCAAGCTTCATGTGACCCATTTTCAACTTTGCCTTGCAAAACAAGCATTCATGCAGTAATATCTGTTCTCTAAGCAGTCCAATGGTTAGTAGACCAACAAATGACAGAAGAATAGGAAGTGGTGTAGAACCACACCTTTATGGCAGTACCAGGGCTTTACTCAATATTGAGGAGTTCCGTTCTTATCATAACTAAGGTTGGATGTTTATAGCTGTATATTCTTAATTTTGTTCTTTCAGTCAAATTTTTTATTTTGTCATTCTCTCTCTTTCTTCACTCTTTCTGTAAAAAAAATCTGATTCAATGTGTGTGTGTGTGTGTGTGTGGATATACAGGTCTGATGGAACTGATTGAGTGTTCAATCATCCAGTATCTGATTGAGAATAATAAAATAAAGTATTTATAGTTACATGTTCTCATAAATAGGCAATTCTGCAATTAATCGTAAACATAATTAAAACCCGTTCTGCATTAGAAGGTCAATGTTTTCAAATGAGGAGAAGAAACAAAGGCTATGCATCATTAAATTGCAGAACTTGGTACAAGGTCTGTTTGTCATTATAAAATTCCATTCTAGGGAACAGGTTGAAAAAGATTTTAGGGGAATAATCCTTTCTTTTCTATTTAAAAGCTTTCATTGAACAATTAATTTTTTGCCGTTTTTTTTAAAATATGAACTGTTGTTCACTTGTTTCTCATGTAAGGAAATAAAAAAACTGCATTCCTGGTTGGAATAAGATTGTAACCCGTTTGCAAATTATAATTGAAAACAGTCATCTTTTATGGCTGAGATCTCAATGACATTCAACTCTCTACTCAAAAGCAGGACAATGCTATGGTGCAAGATTTTGTTTATGCATGTTATGAATTACATCTGCTTAATGGATATTTTTCCACAAGCGGCCAGATGCATCCACATAGTTTGTCTTAACAAAGATAGCATGCTTTTGTAGGGCTCAGCGTAATCAGGCCTCCACACAGGACAGTCCCAGAAGAAAGGCAGGGATATTGTCATTCGGACTTGGCTGGCGTGACAAGAACAAGGTAAAAGTATGCATTGCTGTGTTTTGGCAGGTGTTACTGCAAATGCCGCAGTGGCTTTGTGGTCCTCATGTAGATGAAATATTTTATCTAACTGTTTTGGAGCATTAACCGCACATTGTGAAATATCAGTCTATATCCTTGAAATAAAGTTCATGGTGCTACAAATATCTTGAGGTTTTTTGTTAGTTTTAGAGTTTAGAAAATGCTGCATACCTATTTTCTTTGCCTTTATTTGAAGCTTGTAAACTTGGATTTGATATGGCAGGGCAAACCCAATTTTGAGGAGTCTACAGACGGTAAATCCTGGGAGGAAACTTAAACCCTAGACCAAGAGAAGAACTAGCCCTGGTGCCATATCATTCTTTGAATTTGTGCCTCCACTGCCAAGAAGTCACTTCTCTGCATCTGTTCTGATATTTAATAGCTCTGTTTCCTTATCTGTAGTTATGAGTATACTGGCAATTAATTAATGGTAAGAGAGGGGTCTATTTGTATAAAGTATCAATTTGAACCCAAGTAGACTTGTAGAAGTCAGATTAATTTGACTTTAATCAAATGTGTAGCAGCACGTTATACATTAATCAGCAAACAAAGATTTTTATTTTAATTTCCACAATTTTTGAACCATTGAATTACTTGATTCTATCATTTCTATCTCTTTCATGCATTCAGTGTATAGTATGATTGTACAAGAAGATATCACTGCCTGATAAGAAAGCATCTGATTATATTATGGATATGATTGAATTTTCATGTACATAGGAAAACAGCAGCTACAAATATCTCCTAACAACAAACGCAATAGCTTATAAAAATGTGCCTTTGGTTTGTAAGAAATAAGCAAAATTTGGTAACGAGGCATGTTATGTAAGGCAGGCACTATGCATTTAGCCTGAAACTCCTAGCCCTGTGATTTCATTTACATTAAAAGATGCCACAACTCATAACATCATCATTACCAGCGTCTATCAATAGTTGGCAGATCCCAGGGAAGCGTCCAATGAGCATGAAGAATCCAAGCAAGTATCAACTTAACCTTCTCGTTCGATCCCTTTCAGACCCACTGCCACCGTTGGGCTTCTTATCTCTATCTCTCTTCGTCCGTGGAGGAGTACCAGGGGCCAAGCGGGAACCCTGCACTGATTGTGTATCTGGTTCAAACTTTTGAGAAGCAAGGTAAGTCAAAGCTGTGACTACATCAGCAATGAGAGGTCGCATATTTGGCTGCTCCTGAACACACATTGCTGCCACTGCAAGTGCTTGGAATAAGCCTCTTGGAGGATACTGCCCTTGAAGCATTGGATCAGCCATTTGAGAGAATTTTTTTCGGTCTTTGAATAATGGCCTTGCCTGCAACAAAGGTCAGGATAGAAGTGAAACTTTTGCAACCTGACAGAAAATCACTATTTTTAGCTTTTATCTATAAGTTTTTCTTGTTCTTGTTGCACTCCTCATCAATATGTGAAATAGCTAATTTAATTTATGGTTGAAGACTAATTACAACAAAATTGGAAGCAAGCCAAAGTTTTAGATACATTGTTATCTGTTTCTTACCCATGCTACTAGATTCTGTTCCCCCGCAGCTTTTGAATTGTCAATTGCTTTCCTGCCGGTTATGATTTCCAGAAGAACAACCCCAAAGCTATAAACATCTGATTTCAGAGTTAGTTGACCAGTCATTGCATACTCTGGGGCACAGTATCCATAGGTGCCCATAACCCTTGTAGATACATGGGTGTTATCGCCAACAGGCCCAAGTTTGGCCAAGCCAAAATCAGATAGCTTAGGAAAACATCCTTCACCAAGTAAAATGTTGGAGCATTTCAAATCTCGGTATATAACAGGGGGGCTGGCTTTGTCATGTAAATACTCCAACCCTTTTGCAGCCCCAGCAGCTATTTTCATTCTTGTGTTCCAGTCCAGCCTTTTCTTACCAGGTGAAATGTCTGCGAATATTAAGCATAAGAAATCATCCTCCTGTTAGAGCAAATGAAAAACAGAGAAAAAATTCGGTGACAAATAAAAAAAACATGAGGAGTTAATGCAATACATACCATGTAAATGATCTTCGAGAGATCCTAAGGGCATATATTCATAAACCAGAAGCCTTTGATCTCCATCAGCACAATACCCAGTAAGATTAACAAGGTTAGGATGGTGAAGTAGGCTAAGCATTAAAACTTCAACAAGAAATTCCCTGTTCCCTTGCAACCCATTACGATCAAGTTGCTTTATAGCGACAACCTACACCCATCAAGAAATCAAGATTCAATTGCCACCTTAGGCGAAAGCAAGCCTTCATTTGACTTGTATAAGCTGTTAACTTTGTTTCAGGTTTTTCACTTTACAACTAACCTGATTTGTACTCTCCAGACGCCCTTTGTACACTCTACCAAAACCTCCTTCTCCCAAAAGGCATTCTGCTCTAAAATTCTTAGTTGCTGTTGCCAATTCACGAAATGTAAAAATCTGTGCAGCAATATGTTCACCCCCTCCACTTCTAGATGTCTCCCCACTTGATGAGGAATCTGTTTGCAATTTGTGTGAACAAATAAAAGATGATGAAAATGTTGGCAAAAACCAATAATTGTTTGCATTTGATTCTAGAGGAGATAAACCAAGGCACAACAAGGAAACCACATACAAAATAGGAATGCAAAAGAAAAACACCAAGAACACACTGAGCTGGATTTTGCCAAGACATGCGCTAAAGACTGATCGATCATCATACCACAATTTCACCTCACAAAATCTATCATATTGCTTACAAAATCTTCAAGGCATATGCAACATATATGAGGTGTATCCAAAATCCCATCTGAGCAAGGATTTTGCTACTTTGGTCCATCACTTGAAATTAACAGACAAAATGAAGGAAAAAGAAAAAGGGTCAAGGCTTGCCAAGAGTTACAAATAAAGGGGAAAGAAAATAATCAGTGACAAAGTGCAACACTTTCATTATGTACTTGCACAGAAGTTTGTCACCTAGAAATACTAATACTTTACGTTAAAAAGAACAAAATTAGACAGAATCCAAAACTATAAGTAAAATCCATAAGCAGTCTAGCTTGCAAAACAGAAGCAGTACGTTTAATTACCTCATACCTACCAATATGCATGCAAAGAAATTACCTTGTAAGCTACTGATAAGCAAACTCAATAAAGAAAAAAAATAAACAATTGATCAAGCAATCAAGTCCTCTAATTTTTTTTCCTTTCCCCTTCTAAGTATACAGGATATTGATCCAAAATCTATCCGAACATCCAAAACAAACCTGAATTACCTAACAACTGATCAACTTGCATAAAATCCAGATAACGAACACAAGTATTTAATTTCAAAAACCAATAAAACACATAAAAACCATACTATTAGTTAATCAACATAACAGCATAAATACCTCTTTCTGTCACAGTAACATAAAAAGAAATAAAAAAGGTCATACATTTGTTAACTTTTATATAATATAAAAAAGCATTACCTGAAGAAGGTTTGATTTGATCAAGTGGCATCTGCTCCATCTTTTTGTTCTTCTTAGACTTATTAGCTTTGGTATTTGATTTGCCAGAACAAGGAAGCCACCCCATGATTCTTCTTCCTTGCTTCTTTCTCCCCTCTTTCACTTCAAAAAAAAAAAACCCCTTTACTGCTATCAAAACATTAAAACAACATCAACCCATTTCTTTAACAACCTTAACATCACTCAAAACAAAGAAACTTAGATGCAGATTTCACAAGCTTTTATTACCAAAGAGCCCAACGTTTTTGTTTTCCAGTAACGTTTACTTTTTTTTTTCTGATTTCTTTTATTCCTTTCAGAATTACGTTATTGGCTTAAAGATTTTTAATTTTGGACCACTTATTCATACGGTGTCGTTTTAGGTGCGTGGAACTGGAGTCAGGAAGATGGTCCTCGAACGTGGGTCCCATTAACGGGATTCAATGTTATCTTCTTTCAATTGAAAAAGAATAAAAGATAGATTTCCTAACCGTCGGATCTGATTAAATAATAAAATAAGACCGGCTGGGGGAACGTAATTGACGGACGTGATTGAAATTTGCACGTGGACTTTGGTCCATGGAAAAAGGTTTTCATAGTACTATTAATTTGCCCTTTCTAGGCAAAACTTTTTCTTGGCTCTACATTTGACAGCTGGTCACAAAACAATCATGCAGCCATATTTGAACTACATAGTAAAAATTTAAAATGACAAAGGAACATCCAGTTCAACTTTTACAAATTAATATTTTTAGTATTAAAAAAACTATTAATTAATTAAAATATTATTTAATTGATAAATTAATAAATTAATAATTTATATATTAATTAATAAAAAATTAATTTATTAAAATATTTTTCATTTTTTTCAAATATTAAATTGAATATATATGTACCGTGCATAACCTTTTTTTAATACAAAAACACTATATTAAAGCTTCTTAATATAATAAAATAAGTTATAGAAAATACATCAATTTAGATTTTAAATTTAAATATTTTTTTATTTGAACTATTTTCACGAGTTCATAATTTTAATAAAAAATATTTATTAAATATAAAAAATATTTATTTATAAACTCAAAATTTATTTTTATTTTTATTATGAGATCAATGACGTGTTTTTCTATCTAATTGTGCAACTTCTCTGTTGCACCGACTCTTTTACTCATAAAAAAACTTAATTCGATATTGAAATCTCATTTCAACGAAGTGTTGAATATTTACTTATGAAAAAATTTATCAATAAAGCCTAATAAGTTAACTCATGTTTCTTTTTGGTCGGGAATAAATTATGGGTTGATGGCACATCATAGACACCAATATGCTAACAACAACCTCTCTTTTCTTTGATTAAACTTTAACAATTAGCTTAGCATTTGGTCCCGAAACCAACAAAATCAATATTTGCGTGAAAATCACGGATATTAATTATGATCTTTTTTCATAAAATAAACAAAAATAAGGAGACATGGTCAAGATTTTTCTAGATTCTGGAAAATTTTGATCATGACCTTGGTAACAAAACGAGTGAAATTAACAATAATCTATCGCCAAGTCCACATCATGGACCCCAAATAGAAAATCACTGTCATTCATATGCAAAACAAAGGACGTTTAGCTAGTGCATTTCAATGTCAAACCAATATAAATTTTTTTTTTTACAATATCTTAACTAAATATATGAATTTAATATAAATAAAGTACGTATTCTTTTTTGAAATGAATTTTATGTGTATGTATACGAATTAAATACTTATAATATAGTAAACTTTGTCATTATTGTTATTATAAGATTGATATTGAGAAAACTTTGGTAGTATAAAATGTATTGTATGGATTAATAATTAGTAAAACTTCATTTGCTGTTTGATTGCACCTCTGCTTGGGAAACATGGAGCTCATGCTGCCGAAAATGGGGTGTCAATTGGGTCTTACCAGATGATGCTCCCTCATTCTTTGATTCATGGATAAATTACCCTATTTCTGCCAACCAAAAGAATGCTCGGAAAATGCTTTTTTTATGCAAATTTATAGAGATTGTGTTTTTCCTTTAATTAGAAAAAAAAATTTAAATTTTACTTTTTAAATAAAATATATATATTAACTAATAAATTAAATACTCAAATACTATAAACATCGTAGTTACGTGAAAATGAAATTATAAGAATTTTTTTTTTATAATTAAAAGAGAGAGGATTCGAATTATGTTCTTTAAGTAAGAGATTATGCATCAACCAATGAACCAAATGCTCGAGTGCAATTATAAAAAATTTGTTGCTAAACAAATTGTTGAATTACTCTCATCGGGCTCTGGCTACGGTGCAAAGGAAGATGACAGATGGGTACATCCCCACTAGCATTTGTCTCATTGCTGCCCTTAGCAAAACGAATAAAGCTTCCAAGCATAGGAAACAGCCACTTGGAATCCCTCCCTCCCTCCCTCCCTACCTACCCCACCCCCACCCCCACCAGCCTCCCTCAAACTTAATACAGACGGTGCCGCCAAAGGGAAGCCAGGACCAGCTGGCATCGGGGGTGTTTTGAGGGACCATCTTGGCTTCATAAAAGTTGCATTCTCCAACCACATAGGCATTGAAGAGTCAAACTATGCTGCATTTCAAGCCATTCAGGAAGGAATCAGATTTTTCTCTCACCATGAGCCACATCCGATGTCCTGGAAGTGGAAAGTGGTTCTTCCAATGCCATCAGCTGGACTAAAGACCACAACAAGGTCTGGCGCATGAAAACTATCTCCGATGCCATTGAAGTCTATTCGTGTGGCTGCTCTGGAATTTCGTTTAAACATATCCTACGTGAAACCAACACAGTGGCAGATGGATTGGACAAAGTGGGTGTGACAAGGACCAATAATTTTTGTGCTTGCTTCAGGAACTTACGCAGGGATGAAGCTACTGACCCCCTCCCCTGATCTTTCTGGTTTTGGTGTGCTGAGCAGTTTACCTAAGTTGTTGTAGTTCATTGCCTTTAAGTCTTGATAGTTTGACTTTGTGACTGAGTGTTATTAGGCACATCAGGACTCTCCGGATACTTGCCCGTCCCTATGTGGGGGACCTTTTTGATCTTTTTGCAAGTCACTATGTGACTCTCTGTTAGTCTCCATTGAGAGACATCCTTCAGCAATAAAATCTCAGCCTTTCAAAAAAAAAAAATTAGTAAAACTTACTTCAAAGCTTTTGGACATGACTTTTTCTTGTTATCTCTTTGTGAAATTTGGGTTATTGTTCAGTTCCGTTTCTTGTTTGTGCCAATGGTTTCTTATCGTCATGGAACAGACGTATTGGTTAAACCCTGCCATGGACATGCCGATGGGACGTTTCCACCAATGACCGCTGCAGCCTCCACCTCCACTTTTCACTTTTAGCCCAAGAAAGAAATGTCCGAGTGAGGGTTGGTCTGCTTAGCAAAAGATTTGGTTTCTGATTATTTATTTCCACTTCAATTTTTTCTGTTGTGTATGTATCATCTGCAACATGGGATGTTGATGTTATCTCTCTCAGTTGCTTAAGAAGGGTTCAGGAGCATAGTAACAGAAGAACATTACTCCCAACTTTGAAGTGAAATAAAGAGAAAATGCTAGCAAGGAGGAGGACCTAGCCTTTTTCAGTGCATAAAAATAAAGAAAGGTGAAAGTGTTGGGATCAGTCCTACAGCCAATTAGGATTGGTTAAGGTTTGATTCCAATCATACAACAATATCATTCATATTGAGTTATTAAAGATTTTTCTTCATCAATTACAATAAGTTATAAGTTTAATTGGATGAAGTTTATAAGATTAATATGCCTTGCAAGGAAACTATAATGGGTTACAGTTATGAGATCTTTATGCATCAAAGCGTAATCTCAAAATGTTCCTGATCAATGTATCATTGAGACTGGACATCAATGATACTTAAAGATTGGTATATTCTATGTTCCTTACTTGAAAAGTAAGCAACCGATCTCATAGATTGAAGTAACTTGGAACTAAAATGTAGGTGCTTGCCTATGAGAGCAAGTTCACTGAACATGATTTTTCATGAGAAGTGCATTTGGTATTTCACTCAAGTGTCTATGCAATACTTCTCATGTGTCAATTATGTAAATACTCTCTAGACTTGAAACACTAGGTTGTCTTATGTGTGGAGTGTTATGTTTTGATTTCATCCCTATGAATGCCTAACTAAGGATGCCTAAACAAGATGTTTTTGGGTATAGCATGAAACATGTGAAGGTAAATGAGTGATCAAGATAAGAATCATCATCCCAAGTGATGCAGGGGATATATCCTAACTGTTCTTTGTTGATATCAGCTTATTGAAGTCATTGACCGAGGTGACTTAAAGATTATGAAAGAAGTTTCATAAGTCTTTATAACCTGATGATCAAACTTTAAAAACGAATATGGAGATCAATAAGAGTAGATACTGCATCATACTCTTATTATCTCCAGGATATACGATGAGGGAATGAATTACACTGAAAGACTGATCATTGAAAGGTTAAGTCAAACCATCTTGACTCTTCTAACATTTGGGTGGCCATTATGGATTGCTAGATCCCAATCTTGGTTTATAAACTCTAGGTAGTTAACTTGATTAATGATAAATTTAAATTAGTTTAAATTTATCTAATTTTAAGTTTAATTTAAGAATTATATGTTGAGTTTATTGTCAACATGTTAGAAGCCTAATGAGTCACACACCTAAAATGAATGTTGAAAATAAAATGGGAGAGGTGATTAAGTTGGACTTAATCAAATTAGAAGTTATGAGCTTTTCAAGCATTTGATTAAAATTGTTTAATTAAGTTGTGCCTAATTGATTAAATTTGTTTAATTAAGTCATTGGACCTAATTGATTAAAATTGTTTAATTAAATTGTTGGGCTTAATTAAATTATTGGACCTAATTGATTAAATTAAACAATTAAGTTACTTAGATTTCTATAGGACTTAATTAAATTATTTATTCAAATTATTGGATTAATTGGTAATTACAAAATACTTTTGTAATGAAGGTTTAAAATTAATTTCAGGTATAAATACCTTGCTATAGCCTCCAAACAAAAAGAGTGGAAACGGTTGAAAAAAAAAAAAGAGTGAACGGCACATTAAAAATTCTTTTGTCTTGTCGTTCATTGTGTGAAGAAAAATAGTTTTTCATTCACTTTATTTATTATTATTATTATTATTTTTTTGTGTTCAGCACTATAATTTTGTGTGAATTATGAGTTTATGAAACTCATCTTTCCTAGTACATTGTCAAAGCATAGCACTTTCAATCATAAAAAAGAAATTTCTCATTCATTGGTGTAGATCACCATTAGAAGCTACACAAGGATCCCTTGAACAACTTTGGTTTGCAACAACCGAGCTAAAGTGGTTGAGCTTTTTGAAGGCTAATTTGGTAGTTTAACAAAAGATTTATCAATTTTTGTTATTTAAGTAAAGTGATATGATCATATATTTTTATTTTAATTTAATTATGTACTCGATTTGACATGAAAGAGATCTTAAGAAGGTGAGATGTAAATTTAATTTTTAAATTTATTTTCATTACGTTTTATTTATATATAAAGCATGATCAGCCCTCACCCAACAAATAGAGTATGAGCTGACACCATTTTCCTCTTTCGCCAAGTAAGAGACATACATGTCATAAAAAGATTTGAGTCACGTCAATGCGGAAGTAACCTTGCAAAAACAAAATGTCAATGCACAAGTAATTTGTATCAAAATTCTGCAGATATGTAGAGAAGTAGAGGCAGCAAAAAGTTCCGAGTGGACTTTGATGCCTTCTCTCTGAGATAGCATCATAATCAACAGACATTCTTGGCATAATTGCCAGAAGTTAGGATTGATCACTTAAGTAACAAAGACCTAAAGCTGCCCTGAAGTTGTTACAAGACCTCTAGAAACCTGAAACAAAACAGTGCTGATATATATAACATATTAGATGTGCAGTTATTACTTATTATCTCATGGAGGAAACAATTAATTTAAGAAAGAATGCAATAAGTTGAAGGCAGGCGGCATTAGAAGAAGATGAGGATCCGTAATGTCCTCCCTCTAATTTGAATTGCCAACAGAAAACTGCCTTCATAGCTAAAATTCACAAGAAGGTGGCATAGTAAATTTAGTAAAAAGTCATATATTGTGAGCTTCACAGTCACTTCAGGTCTTTGGTTCTGATGGCCTTGAGTCCGGAGCGCCTTTATCAAGACCAAATATCAAGTTGGAGACTATACCTTCTTTCAGTTGCTATCATCGCTTGTCTTTACTAGCAGGTGAATTAGAATCTGGATCAGAGGCCACAGGATTTGTGTTCCTAAGTGGCATCTCGTGGTTATGTTTGCCTTCATACGTTGTGATGAAAGCTCTTGGATCATCCGATGCTCTTTCCACATGCTTGCGCACATTGCACTTAAGACTCGTGCATCTATAGTAACTTCTGCAAGACAAATTACCCAAAGTAGTAAGAAAACAAGGCTAAGAAACTACATGGTCGGTGGATGATGCATATATAGTACGTGTATCATATATGTCTTATAGATGCTGCATCTATTTTGGACTATGGAGAGGTTGTGATCGCATGTTTTATTAGAGAAGGAACTGCTTGCAAAAGTGTTTAGCTATCACAAACCAACAATACCATGATTCAAGCAGTAGAGTGAAAACAAAATCACTCAAAAGTAGGAAGGGGCACCACATTAAGCCTAAAGGAGGTCCTATCAGCTATGAATTATGATGTGTATCTTGAACAAGTTGAATTTTAACCTGGGATATGGATTTCCCTTCACCACCTTCTGCCCATACTTTCTCCACCGAAAGCCATCTCCCATAATCTCAGAATCTGTACAACTTTGCACTACAACACGAGGTTCCTGGATGCCTTCCCCTGAGGTGCCCACTTCACTGGATTGATTCTCACTTTTCCTGAAGGAAACAGATCATAATTCAACACAATTTGAATTAGCTAAATGCTTTCAATTAAAGAATTGTATGTGATTTCAAACCGCTTTGTGTGGCAAATTCTCAAAGACCTAAAATCCTTATCATCTCAATTTCTTACCTTCTTTTACTCCTAGGCTCATCATCTTCTCCCTCCTTGCTTCGTTCCTCACATTCCCCACTAAGACCAATGGAATTTTCTGAAGTTACACCAGCATTAACAGCTCCAGTAGTAACATGCTCATGAGATAGCACAGCTTTCCCTTGATAAGATGAGGGAGCAGACAATCCGACTTCATTCTGATTTTCAACTCTACCTTCAGAACCTTCATTCCTTTCATTAGGATTATTACTCCACAATGAGTTGTTGGTATCTTGACCAGTCCCATCAGAAGTAAAGCCTAACCCTTGGGTCCCAGACGAATTTCGTTTGGGAGGCTGAGGCTTTGAATGGTTGTGTTCACCCTTGTAGACAATTTCAGCTATTTGACCATCAAATGATCTTTCAACTTTCTTTTTTACAGGACAATTTGGGTGTGTACACTTATAGTAGCTTCGTGGATACTCACTTCCTTTCACTTGCTTTTGCCCATATTTCCTCCAATTATAGCCATCATAAGAAGGCCGATCAATATTTGCTGCAGCTGGTAAGCTTTTTGGATCCTCCTCCATGTTCTGAGATCCCACCTTTGAGGGTTCACTTGTCTGATCTGTTTCTGCGTGTGATGGAGCATTCTGGTGAAAATTAGGACAAACTTGGGATCTGAAATTCTTTTTCTCTTGGTTTGTATGTTGAGCTGGTGCCTCTGTTGATTGCAGTGTTTGTTGATTGCTAATGCTGAAGTTCCCCTGCAAAATTGAAACTCTAATATCAGTAGAAGGACCTGGGCTTCGGCAAAATTAACATCACTCCATCTCAATGAGTATGGCATAGATAATGAGCATCTGTGGGGATAAATATTATCTTGGACTAGTTATTAGTATTCTTTAATCTAGAAGTGGCAGTTTCTCTAGTAGATAAACTAACACATGGAGTTCTGCAACTAACCATGTTTGCCAAGAGAGAAACAGTTGTCTTCGATACAAGCTTTGCCTGTGGTTTGTATACTACGGTAGGTTTGACATTTGATTTTAAAACCTTATCAGATGAACTAGAAACACCTATTCCAGGGAGCTCTGCCTGAAATTGTCAGATGACAAAGCGATGAGAGGAAAAAAAATCTCAAAATGAGAAAGATATCCAGATGAAATAAGAGGAAACCTGGGAAGAAGCCGCAGCAGATGGAGCTTGATTCACCGCTGGCTTGAACCTCACTGTCTTTGGTCTAATTGCAGGAACTGCAGTTTCAGAACAGGCATTAGGGGGTGAGGCATTGATGGCACCTGCAAGCAACTCCGAGAAAGACTTAAAACTAGAGCAAGTAGGCTTTGAAGCTACTGGCTTAGCTATGACTATCCTCTCTGCTTCTTTAACCTCCATTTTAATAAATATACGAAATGTCAATTATATTTTACAGGAGCATAATATGCTGGAAAGAAGCCTTGCAAACCCAACTATGCCATGCCCTTGATACTCAATTAAGCTGAATAGCAGTAGAAAATAGTATTGTTCTTGAGAAGGAAAACTTGCTGAAGGAGGGATGTTCAGAAGATGTTATAGAATTCACTCTCTGCCAGTGTCAGCTTCAGTTATGCACAGCTCAAAATCAACATATTCAGACCTGTGCGCACCAGGATTATGTAAGTAACATGTATAAATAGAAGACTAAATTGATAAGTGTTACAAAAGAAAGTTACATGCGAATGAGTGTGTGTCCTCAAAAAGATTAGATACATATCATAAACCAAACAACTCGGTGCACGCTACAGCAGATATATCTGGGTAGCAAAATCTGTTTATAGAGTTCATAAAAACTAGCTCTAATTCAACATTGTGCCGTATTTTAACGCTAATAAGACCATCTCTAAAATACACACTTGTTTCATCATATATTACCTCCCACATATTAGTAAGAGTAGAAAAGCAACCTTTTCACAAGCTAAATAACCATAAATTATGAGATAGGAAGGCATAAAGGACACAGAGAAAGGTGATGAAGAAAGCTCCAAAAACTAGAACCTCCTCCTCAGCCAGCTGGAAAAAGCTCATGTAAAATAATAACGGCACACATTATCACCATTTCATTGCTAATTCATTTCCTTCTGCCTTGCAATTGGTAGCTAACGGGTATTAGGAGATAGTCCCTGTGAAATTCCTCTGCTCTCAGGTTATTACTGCATATAATATTAGAATGACATAGCCTTTTATTGGAGGAGAGATAAGCAGTCCCAAAAACCTTCCCCGCAGTAAAAGATGTTGAGCTCTATCAGCTTCGGATGCAAACAGAATTGTTCTCTCTCAGTCTCAACAAAATAGCAAACTCACAGCACAAACATGAACCAACTGGGTGATTTTTGAACCATTTCTAGGATCCACTTTTCATGAACTAATGCAGCTATCAATACCCTCTCAGAGTTGCTTAACATTCATAATATCATTAACCTATAAATTGTCCTAAATCAGGGTGTTTGCTATGGAACAAACTATCAACTATGGCAGAATACCTCAGCAGTAAGACTATGGCATGGAGAAAGTTCAAACGATACCGGTGACAGGAATTTTCCTTTTAAAGGTATGCCAAATGAATAAATTGGATAAGACAGATATCCTGCTTTCTGGAAAGTCTCTAAAGCTGCACTCATACTTGAATGTAGTTGAATAATTGAACCAACTTTTGCTGACAGAGAAAACTTCTCTCTTCAACCTTCAGAGTAGCTACCGCATTCTGAACCAAACGTTTATGCTTAGAAAATAAAATTGAGAGATTGAAATATGCTGAAACTTCCCCATTTTCTCCATTTTATAAACCAACACTAGTTATTTCCCAGCTTTCCTCGCCAGCAGTATGTACAAAGATGCTCAAACATTTGCTCTGCTACTTCAAAACGATAACACAATCATAATACAAACTCCCTTCACCCTTACCTTAATCCTATCTAGAAGATAACCCAGCTGCTATTTGACAGTTTTCCTCCTCTGGTCATGAAGAGCCTAAATTTCAGGATTTCCAAATAAAATGTAGGCCAGAACCCAGAAAATCACTGACCATAGATCAAGATAAAGCTCATCTTTAGTTACAGTTACGACCATAGATGAAGAGAAGTCTCTACACTTCCAACCTACAGTAACTACAACAAAACACCACCATATTTACATCAAATAGACTCTAGTCTATATCAACCTTGTGAACCAATATCTTCTTTTCTAGAAAAATTTAACTACCCCATATTGCTTTATGAAGAAGGAAAAAAAAACAAATATTTAGGATTGTGCGAAAGAAAGATAAGCTCGTTTTACTTGTCACAGTAATAACAAGCCCAAAAAAAGTCCTTCTCTGCAGAGAAAATCCAAACCCCAAGAATAAAATATTTACAAAAAAAAAAAGGAAAGAGGAAATCTGAAAGTTCAACTGATTAGTTCAAAGCAAAACGTAGATAAACACAAAAAAAAATCTAAAAATAAAAAATAATGCTGAAGGAA
Source organism: Theobroma cacao (assembly GCF_000208745.1). Classification (NCBI taxonomy): domain Eukaryota; kingdom Viridiplantae; phylum Streptophyta; class Magnoliopsida; order Malvales; family Malvaceae; genus Theobroma; species Theobroma cacao. Next base: position 2,409,260 of record NC_030854.1, read on the forward strand.
ATGAAAAGAGTAACAGCAGAAAGGAAATGAGAACTGACCAGAATGGCAGATAAGTAATACACTTAACAACTTGTTTTTGCTTCCATGAAATCTCATTTCATTCACTCTTTTAGCTCAGTCTGCATAACAGACCAAGGAATTTGACCTCAGAAACTTCTTCAGCAGGAAAAAAAAAACGTAGATGCATACATGTAGAAAAGGAAACGTGACTGAAACTCTGAAACACAAAGAACTTGACCTCGAAGAGCGAGAAAGCTTAACCAGTTAACAAAGGAAACACAATATATTGTTTATACATGAAATGATAGTTCTTTCTGTGTGTTCTTGAACTTATTAAAGAGAAAACAGGCTTGGAAACAAAAGGGTTTGGATTAAACTGGTTTCTTTAGAGCAGCAACCCATGTTTCTTTCAAGGCCAGAGAAAAAGATTAAGATTTCGGTTTAGTGTCTGAAACTGGGAATGTGAGGAAGTTCCATAGTTTTGACAGGAGGAAAAGGAGCAAAAAAGAATGAAGAAGAAAGGTTGCTAAAGGTAAAATAATGAGGCGAAAATCCCACCAAAAGTATTTTTATTTTTGTTTTATTTAATGTTATTTTATTAATAAATTATAAATTTTGGTTGTCCGTTTCTTTTCTGGAAATGTTTTGCCTATTTGGGAAATTTGTTGTATACATATGAGATTTGCATCAGACGCTGGTGATTGGTGGATTAGACGGGGGAGAGAGAGAGAGAGTGATGGTATGGCCAACTAACTGTCTCTGTGTCTCGTTTGACTCTCTGATACAGGTCCTTTCCATCATAAAATTTTGAAACCCTAGCCCACCTTCCCCGTCACAGCGCGTGTAACACGACGAGTCTACTGCTCCCGTTTTGTCTTCGTTCCACAAAAGACTGTTTCTACCCATGTTTTTTTCATGGGAAGGTAAAAATTACAAGGGTAAAAGAGTCCTTCCATGTGAACCGTGAGCCCTTGTAGCCGTTTGGGTATATAAATGAAGCCGTTGGGTTTGTATTGGAGACTGGTCCTAACGTGTGTGGGTTTTTTTTTTTTTTTTATAATTGAGGATAGAAAATTTTAACTCTACTATTTACGTAGGAGAGAAAGATTTTAACTTTATTTTTTAAGTAAAAAAATTATATATTAATAAATAAATTAAATGTTCAGATGTCCTAACGTATGTGGTTAAAGAGCCAAATGATTTAATTCTGTTGAGCTATTAATTTAATGTTATATTTGTAATAACTCTAACATTGTTGATATTTCAAATATATATATATATATATATAATTACAAAAGACTATAGAGAGTATTCCTCCAACCATCAAATAACTATTTTAATAAAATATTTTCAAAATTTCGATTAGTATTTTGTATATAATTTCTGTTCTTACAAATGGTTAGTTGTCAATTTTATCCAATAAAATTGACAAAATACCCTTAATTCAAAGATAATTTATTGGTTCACTATATTTTTTTAATTTTATGAGGCAAAATTAATATCCCACAAGAAGTTATCCACATGATACAATTAAGAAAAAAAATTCACATAATGCTGATTAAATAAAAAATTGAAAAAGTTTTATTTGGAAAAAGTTGAAATCATAATGGGTATAGATCGAGTTTAATAGTTGATTTGAGATATAAAATGTCAAGTTCCTTAAGATACATAATTAAAAATCTCCACTATTATATACTTTTGTCAAAAGAATGAGGGAGAAGAAGGAGGAAAATTTAAGAGAATTTTGTGTACATAAAAGGCAACAATTTGTCAAAATAGCTTGAACACATGCACTAGGATAAGATTAGCAAGTTAAGCAAATAGGGCTTGTCATTTTGTCATGGTCAAAAACCCAAAAACACTCAACACATTTTCATTTCACCCATTGACTTACTGCATTTTGGTGTTGAAAACAATGCAGATGATGACTATCATATAAGGAAAAAAGGGTTTAAAAATACAAAAAAGACTAATTGAATCAAGATTTGGTCAAGCAGAATCAAGAAACAAGAATTCTAAGAATGTAACCCATATAATAATTAAAGACTGTTTTTTAATTGAAAAAAAAATAAAATCCTATTATTTAAGTGAAAAATTATACGCTAATTAATGAATCAAATGTTCGAATATTAATTATTAAAAACTTTATAAATTATTTCACTGTGTTGAGATAATCAAACTGTAAGATTATGGTAAAGCCGCCCTCTCATAATCAAAATCATAATTGCTCCACTCAATGAAGACTTTGGAGACTTTTATCATAGATTTGTCGAAAGCTATAATTAAATTTATTTTTATAAAAATAAATAAATAATTTAATTTGAATTTATTTATATCCAAAATTTATCTCGATGTAAAATATTTATCAAATATAATAATCAGAAATATTTTTAATTACTCTAATTATATTGAAATTGTTAAAATAAAAATTGAGAAATTCTAACTTTATATATATATCTTTTGAGGAAGGCTTTGAAGATTAGTTGAGGGGATAACGACTTTTGGACTGTTAGTTGGGGGCCTGGGATGGGGTTGGGGGGGGTGTAGGGTGGTGTGGAGCTGTCGACCAACTTTCAAACCGAAATTCTAAGTGCGTGACCGGTAGTTGTGTTAGTGTCTCTCGCACGTGCCATGAATTGCCTCCAGCCAAGGGCATTGACTGAAGTAATTAAACTGTTGGGTACGGCATCGTTTAAGGATCTTTTTTTTTTTAATAATTTCTTTATACTTAACGAATAATTAACGCAAGTTGAGCCGGGTCTTAATTATTATAGCAGATATCCATATCCCTTCTAAGTAAATAATTAGGTTCGAGTTGTAATAGTTATTGCTAATTGGATTGAAGTACATGCTTACATATATGATATTATTATAATATTAACTACGCTACATGAACTCGAGATTAATTTACTGTATGTTAAGTTTTTTTTTTTTACATTAATTTTAAAGTTTAAAGTACAATATTTTGTATACTTTTTAAAAAAAATTTACTCTATGATTAATGAAGTATTTAAAATGAAGAGTTCATATAACATACAATAGAATGACTTTATTTTAGAAATGGGTTTAGAATGAATTGAAGCGTACTCTAAATCAATAATAAATATGGTGACAAAAATCAATTATAAGTGAAAAAAGTTACAAAATAAAAAATATATAAAAGTAAGAATCGTACGAAAACAAAGCATTGAATGAGAATATAAGAGCTTCGAAATGTATATCTCTAAACAATTTAAAAGCTATAGGGGAGTCAGAATACTGTGGGCTTGCTCCTCTATTAGAGACATCATTCTCAAAGAATACCTCTTATATATCTCTAAATATGGATATATTATATTTAAGTAATGGTTTACTTGTTTGATAATGCTTTGTTGGTAATTTCTGTCGGTGATAGTCTTTTTCAATGAAAAATTTGGTGGCATTAGAAATTTATTTATACTCAAAAAATTTTCAATTATTATTTTTTAGTTAACGAATTTCATCGAAAAATAACAAAATTAATTGTCTGTTTATAATTCAATAAAAAAAGCAAAAACTTTATTTTTATTAAGAAATTAAATATTGACAAATAAAAGATTCAAGCTCCATCTCTATTGATACCTGAGCATTTGATTCATTGATTGTTGTATTATCTCATATTTAAAGAGAAGGGTTTGATCCCTCCTCTCTAATTATATATATAAAAAAAAATCCATCTCTATTGACTTGTTATATCAACTTGTTCATATTTTAATTTTCTAAAAAAAAATATCCATTTTCTTTTGATGTTATAGAAATTTGTAGAGTTTCATTACGTTATGATCTATAACTTTGGAAGAGTCATTCAAATCAAATTCTTCTTCTTCAAACCTTTTTAAGTTTAAATTTGAATCTTGGATATTCAATTTATTATATTTATTATTTCTTCCTAAAAATATTGTCCATGTATTTAGCTTTAAAAGCATGAAAGAGATTTACTTCACAAAAAAATATATAAATAAAAACAAAACAAATCAGGACCAGAAATAAAGATTATATTATTGTCAAAATTTGAGGAACTAGTTACAAAAAAAATAATCTTATGATTATAAAATAAATCCATTGAAGCACAATTCTTCAGAATATAAAAAAATAAAAAAAAATTAAAACAACAAAGAACTTGTTATGCTTTGTATAATTCTAGTTGTTAATGGAAAGTCAAAATTTGTAGGGTTTCAAGGATTCTTCTTCCTCACTACAACTTGTCAAGGAAGGAAAAACCAGAAAAGAAAGGAAAAAAACCCCGAATCAGTCATAACCCAAAAGTATAAATGAAGTAAGAAAATTATACCCACAGCATCCTTCACGTTCTCTCCTTGTGTCAATGGTGTTTGGGGTTTGGCTTGAGAGTCTTTTGAGACGGCAGTGGCACGTGCTTTGGTGATGGGAACAATGAAAGGGAAATGGATTGTAAAGCCAAGGACCAAAGTTACAAGTTAAGAATATTCTCACTCTTTTTCTTTTGAGGAAGAGTTAAAATGAACAAGACAAGCTTGTTTTAAATGCTACCACCACCTACACAAAGTTTCAAGTATCAAACCTGCAAAAAGGTGGTTCTCCTTCTATCCATAAAGCCTACCAATTCCCCTTTTCCTTTTCTTTCTTGAATACCCAGTCTCCAACCTCTGAAGATTACTACTACTGCTGCATGGAATTAGTGTTTGTCTCCATCACACACTGCTGCAGACTGGGTAACTGGGCAAAGAAAGTTAGAGCTTGGGAACAGGAATTTTTTTTGCTTTCTATCTGTAAAAAGGGTATTTCCAATCTTCGGAACATATAACCAGAAATTGTTGCATTACTTAGATATCTTCTTTCTAAGTTTGAAGAATTACCCTTACTAGTAATATTCTCGTTAATGCATTAAATGAATTCAAATGGAAAAGAGGTGAAAAAAACCCAATAAAAGTTCTGCAAATTCTTAAAAGCATTATCCCCTTTGTTGGGAGCAAACCAAAAGGAAAATTATTGAAAGTTAACTTTATAGTCCTTAAGTTAGGGCTTGTTTGAATATATCCATAAATATGAGATTAGGTGAAAATGAGCAAATTTGTTTGGTAGAGTGCATGTTTATTGTTCCCAACTACACCAACTCATCTTTTATGCCTTGTGTGGGAGGTACTTTTGTATTTATTAATGTTTAATAAGTATAATATTTTCAAAAATTATTAAATTGTTTTAAAAAATTAAAATAAATTTTTATATTTTTATTACGTTTAATCAAATCTTTATATTTTTATTTTAAATAAAATAAATTTTTATAATTAATAATTAATTTAATTAATATGTCATATATCATTTTACGTTACGTGACACTGATATGATACGTTAATATATCATAATTGATGTAACGTACTAATTTAATATAATAACATAATCATATAACATTTTTTAACATTCACATCAACAAGTAACATTTTAATTAATAATAATTAATTAATCATTAATACAAAAATTTGATTCATCATAATAAAATAATAAATACTTATTTAAATTTTTTTAAAATAATTTAAAAATTTTATTTGAAAATTATTTTTTTTTTTAATTATTTCTTGCCTTGGAGGTAGTTTTGCATCTATTAATTTAAGCTAAATATCCTTGAAAACAAAATACCGCAAGTGGGTCCTTGAAATTTGACACAACTCTATGTCATAAATGCTTCCTTTACTTGATAAATTGACCAAACAACTTTTGGCCTTTTTCCGATGTTGGTTATTCAAGCTGAACCCTTCCAAGCGCACTGCCCAAAAGTCTTCAATACCAAACATAGGATACTTTTCAGAAGGAAATCTGGATTAAGAAACTTCAGAAACTAACCAATAGAACATGATCAAAGGTTCTCAAATTCACCCTAGTGTTCACTGATGTCCATGAATCCAGCACACGAAATGGAAATGGGGTCTTATTGTAGAAGTCTTCTAACCTTCTCCGGTTCCCCTAGATCACAATTTTAAGTCCACAACAAGAAGTTAAAAAGGAAGGAAAAAAAGAGAAAGGTCTACGTCAATAAAGTACAGTTCATCATGTCTAACATTTCTCAAAGAGGCTACGTCAAAAGTCTTCCCATAATGAGTGGACCAAATCTTGTTGCACTACCAGCGAGACGGTTTAATTTGTTATCTCTTGTTCTGCTTGTGTTCCTGTTCACTGTTTGTCTCATGAATTGCCCTCGGGTGCAGGGTCGTTGTTGTTTGCTGTTTGTCTCACGAATTGCCCTCGGATGCGAGGTCGTTGTTCTGCTAGTCGTTTCCTGCTTTGGTACCGAACCTGGGAAAAGCCGAAGAATTAAAAGAAAGGTTACTCCGAGTGCTGAAATTGATGAGCTCTGAGTGTTTAAAAGAAAATAAAACTCTAATGTTCCATTCTATCACTGATCTTCCAAAAACTGATGTGCATATCTTTTTTTCGTTAGAAGAGGGTTAACCAGTTCCCATACTGGTAGGAAGATATCTCAAGAGATTGAAGCAATATAGGTTTTCCTAGTCCAAATGGAAACAAAATCTTGTGTTTGTACCAAATTCTCATGCATGTCAGCAATTAATGGCATAACCTGTGCTGGTGGCTTGAAGGTTTTAAAGGATTGACTATCTTGCATATATTAAACAGCTTAATGTTAGTTACCTTTTTCCGGAAGCATCTCTCTTTCCTCTTCTGACGAAATTTAGTCAATGCAGCTTCTCTATGAGCAGACTTGCTCTGGTCTACCCCGCTCCCACTCCCACTCCCACTACCACTTGCATCACCGCTTCCGCTTTTCCCAGCTATCCCATTATCACTTTCTATGTTTGTCCATACAGTGTTGACTGCAGTGCTACTTCCATTTGGCCCATTGCTTCCATGGTTACTACCTGAGGCACTTCCATTGACACTGTAGTTGCCAGCATTTCCTTCAACAGGCCCACCCAACACATTGGACGACCCACAATGAGGAGCATCTGCAGCCATTTTTTTTAATGATAAATCATTATGTTCAGGTGGCTGTTGCTGCTGTTGTATACCACGAGCGAGATGGTGATGGTGATCATAATGGTGTGGGAAGTGTTGCATTTGGAGTTCTTGGTGAGTCCCTCTAGGTTGAGCCAGCCCTGCTGTAGTATTTACATCATCAGCCTTGTCTAATACAACTTTCTGACTAGCACTTAGGTCATTTTTCATAGGCTGGAAAGTAGAGGATGGATGTGAAGATCTGACAATGGATGATGCAGCTGACTTATTCTTCAAAACTGCTGGCTTGGCAAAAGCATTATTTGCTGTGGAGCCCATATCTATGTTGTTGCTACCAACATTTGAGCATTGATTGGGAGGTTCATTAAGCAAATGAAATCGAACATCACATGCTGATCCTTTTCTTGTCTCTTCTATATTATTGTCAAGTGCAGACGAGCTTCCAATGTTGACAGTGGGAACCTTATTTGCATTCGATGCTGTATTATACCTGCAGGCAATAGACATAATGGTCAAAACTAATTAGAATTCAACAAATCTTTAAATAATAATTTTCTGGGATCAAATAATTGAAATTCCTATCCATCAACACTTCTTTTATACCTTGAGAAGGCTGAAGAGTCAGAACGTCTCAAAACGTTACGCTCATCCCTAAACGCAGTCCCAGCATCTTTAACTCCCCTAAGTCTCTTCAACCCAAGGTCAACAGATGGTAGTTCTTTAGAATCATTGATATTTTTATCATTGCTATCTGTGATCTTGGAAAGTCTGTTTGAAGCCTCATAATCTGCACTTTCCTTCTGAAGATCAGTAGTCTCCGAGATGATGCCAGTTTGATTAGGAGCTTCAGACTTTACTTTGCTTGATGGGGTTTCACTATTGAGGTCCAACTTCCTATTATCTATCTGTTCATTGAATTTACTGAAGCCCATCTCGAGAAGGTTAATTTGTTTTGTCCCAATTGCTTTGATTGGGACCTCAACTGGATGCTCTAGTTGTAAATCTACATTTCTAGGCATGCCTATGTCCAGGTTTTTACCCATTGCAACATTGTCTGCAGTAGAAAGGATAAAAAAAGTTAAAAGAGAAAAAGAGACAGGCATTGCAATTTACCGATAGAGCGAAGAAAAGTAAAAAGGAACTAAATATTGAAAGAAGATGACTAGCTTGATATACTTCAAGCTACAAATGTGAAAATTTCATGTTTACCAAGCTGTTCATCTTGTTCTTTGCACTCCTTTGCTGCAGTCACTGGCACCCATTTGTTTCCCGATAGATCTGCATTTGAATGGATAACTTGGGCACATGTACTATCACGGCACTCAGCAACTCGATCCCAGGGTGAGACTGGACGAGGGCTGTCAACTTCTACGGCTTGCTTCGTCCAAGAACTCTGAAAAAAGAGAATGCACTGTTAGTTTTCCAGTTCATATATATATATTTATAGGTTTCTAACAACTTCCATAAAATTTTGATCCAAGGTTTGAAAGTGATTCAATTAAACCATTAACGGTGAGGACATTAGAGGTAAAAGACCAAACGCTTCATGGCTTGAAGTGGTTAAGTAGGATTTGGCATCAGTAGATAATGTAGCCTATTTGGAATGGATAAAATAGATTCATGCAGACTCCAATAGTTTGCGATTAGGGCTCAGTTCAACTTGAGCAAAATAATGAAGTTCTGGAAGTTTTCAAAATGGATTTTGAGGTTGCATTTTGTCATCAAATCTTGATTAGTGGATCAACCCACATACCTATTCTGTTATACATGTGTCAGCATGCAATTGTTGCCAAACAATGAAAAATACTGTTGGAGGTCACAACCTACTTGTTTCTTCTTCATGGAAACAACTTTTTAAGCACTGAATAGAACAAGCTACTCAAATATTTTGAGCAAAGACTAAGCAGTTTTCTTTTCTTAAAAATCTGTACAGCAGTTCTTAAGCAAAGATTAGGGGAGGAGACCTTAGTTGTAAGTCAAGGACTTAAAGTGGCAGATCAGAACTTATTTTATCCTTTTGTGGTTTCAATGAAACATGGTATCTTGATATTAAACTTGAATGAAAGTTTAAGCCCAGTACAATTAGAAACAAAAAGATTTATATATTGTAAATGTGCATGCACAAGAAACAAACTATCCTCACTGCACTATGACATAAAACAATGCAAGAGTTACAGTTTCAAAAATCAAGCTGCTACTTCAGTTCACTGGATCTTTCTACATTCTAAGGACTAAACTTCACTACCTAATAAAATAATATATTATATATTCTGAAACTTAAGGACAGACTTATAATACCTGAGTGGCACTCCCATCATCACTGCCATCCCCAAAATTTAAACCAATGCTCCCATTATCATCCTCATCATTGCTGCCGGTGTTGTTGTCAGACTTCTCAGCACTTTTCGATTTCACAGATTTTTCAGTTTGTGTTCCACTCTCACTTCCACTACCACTAGACTGAGGGAGCAGAAATCAATCATTAGGCAAAGAAAACTATGAAAACATAAGGTGTAAGCTTTTTTTTTTTTTTTGCAATGTAAAGATGAAGTACAATACCATGATAACAAAGTTGTATAAGTAGAAGTTCTCCTAATAGATAACAGTCTTATAACGTTATTTTCTTCATACAATTCAAAAATAAACTAGAGGTGTATGCTTGTAGTTTCAAATGTTTTATCTATTTTCTTAAAAATGAGCAGAAAATAACAATCAAAGTTTGCTAGTACATATGTTCCCAATCTCTACTTATCATAGGGAATCTAAATCTGAAGTAGGAAGTTAACAACTCACACTATGGCATCTCCTCCAAACATGCTGCCAAAGGTTCTTAAGCTCATTCTTTCGAATAGGCTTGACTAAAAAGTCAACAGCACCTTTTGACAAACACTTAAAGACTAGACCCATTGAATCATGAGAAGACATCACTGCAAGCAGATCTCATCAAAAATTGTAGTTAAAGGTATCTACTCAAAAGATCTCCAAGTGAAAACAAGAATTAAAAGTGCTAGAACAATCAACAAAAATGCAGAAGAGAGTGGAGAACTTACTGATTACAGGAACATTTTTTTGTGTTTTATGGCTCATAATTTTGCTCAAAAGACCAACGCCTGATAAGCAAGGCATAACCACCTCAGTCAGTACAAGATCAATATGATTGGTCAAATCTTCTAGTATCTTCCATGCTTGCAGTCCATTTGCAGCTTCAATAACTGGGAATATGAAGCGAGTGTTACAGTTAATATAGGCTACAACAGCCTTATAGTTCATTGGATAATTGATAAGTCAGGAATTCCAGTATAGAAGAGCTTGCCCCACCCAGGAGTAAATTGAATAAGAGATAAATAGGTTTCATAAAATTTTATCATTAAAATGTAGCCAAGTATCGAGTATATTGATGCAATGAATAGACAAGATACAAAAAATAATAAGATTCTGGCTGCAAGTGCTATTGAAAGCTGGAACAGGCTTAGCTTAATTGGGTTCTCAACAGGCAAAATAAATTGCAAACATTTTCAAGGCTTGTAATTAGTAAGGTTAATTAATCAAATTGATCTAGCTGAGAAAGCAGCTCCCCTTCTGTGTAGCATGAGCTATTGGAAGGTAGCAAGTACGTGAAATTTATAATATAATAGAGAATAACCTCCAAGCCTTGATAATTTCATTCCAAGATAATAAATCCTGAGGCACAAATTTACAATTTGCATTTCTTCAGCCAAAAAGAGGAGAAGAGAGCAAAATTGTTCTGTGTTACAATCCTAGAAGGGCCAGTCACTAACCTTCATAACTGCAATTGCGCAGAAGTGCAGTGACAACATGGCGAGTAGAATCATCATTTTCTACAAGCAGAACCTTAAGTGATCTGAGATGCAGAAACCTCTCCCAACAAACCATTGCATTTTGAGGCTGTTGCTGTGGTATTTGCAGCACAGCAGGGGCCTGAACAGCCCCAACGTGACCATCATTTACATTTTGTGCAATCTCATTAACTTTCAGCTCATCTCCTTCTAGCGTCACATGTTCCTCAGTCACAACTCCATTTGTAGATCTCTTGTTACCATCACACAGCTGATGATTTAGTTCTCGTAACCCTTTGTCGCCATCGCTATCAACTTTCATCTAGACACTTCCCTGTAAATCAGATTAGAAAAGACTGAGAACAATAAGGATGGTCCAATATTGGAACAGTGAAAATCCTTCTTCAATCCACAAAACAAATAGTACATAGCTTCGTCTTCAAGAACCCAAACCTCTGCAAAAACATACAGTTCAACCAAAAGCAAGACCAAATCACTAAGGAGATCCATAACTAAAAGTTAAATAAATCACCACAAAAAAATATAACTCCTTTCAATCTTCAGTAACCAACTCCATACTCCCTAAACTGCTTTCACCCTGTAGAAGAAAACAGAGCATCCCATCAAAATAATCCACAAAAATATAATCAATAAGTTCAATCAAACAAGTAAATCTCCCTGATATTATCCTCAATTCAGGGAACAAATTCACGGTGCTACGAAACAAGCATAACTTTATACATAAACATTTACGTTAGTTAATTTCAAATTATCAAAATTAAATTAAATTTTAAAGACTTCCAGGCCAAAACCCTAATGTCAAGCACCTAAAATCTGCTCCTAATATTACAACAAAGCCCTTTTAGTACTAACCGAAACCAAATCAAAAGATCTAAAAAAATTATAACTAAACTAATAAATTGAAATTTTTGGAATATTCTACAGCATCATTTCTTCAGCTCTTCAAAAAAAAAAAATAAATGAAATCTACGGAAAAAAGTAATGGAATTCAATAAAAGAAAATTATTCAAACTTCAATTGAAAGTAAAGAACTTACAGGTGCTAGAGATGAAGATAATCCTCGTCAAAGCTTCATTACCAACATGACTGAGCTAGATCGAAAACAGATTTGAATTTAAAAATAACATTGCGCAAAAATTAAGCAAAAATTAATTTCAACGCTTAACTTTTTCATTTAAACAAGAAATTTAAATTATTAACAAAATTTTTCCACAATTTATTGCAGATTAAATTTTTATTTTTTATTTTTATTTTTAAAATTGACTGCCTGAGAAGCAGAGTGACTCGGAAGGGACAGATATTGCCAACCTTTTGTTTTGGAGACGGGGAGAGCGGAGAAGATATTAAGATAAGTCCACAGATGCTGACGTGGATAAAATGGAGGTGTGGAACGTAGAAGAAATGCCACGTCCGATGTGGATATTTCCACGTGGGTAAACATTTGGGGCCCGTTGGCTTGCTGAGCTGGACAAAATCAAAAGCCGGGAGCTCGAGTGTCTCCACGGCATCTCTAAAGATCTTGCAGATCTCTGCGAGACACGCGGCGTACGAAGAGGTGGGGAATATCGAGACGGGCGTTACGTCGTTCGCACGGACGTCAAAGGCCGCTTTGCTCATTTTAAAAGATCCTCTTGGATGGGAGTTAAAGGGCGGTGGCGACGGCGTTAAGTTAATTCAGTGAAATGACGAGATTAGCCTTGTTATTACAAAATGACAAAAATATTGGCAACTTGGGGTCTGAATTAAGATCAGTCGGTAAACGGAAAATGATTTACTGAAAAAAAAAAAATTTGTGTCAATTATTTTATGGAAAAATTTAATAATTTTTATTATTTAGATAAATTGTCAAAAATATTTTTTATTATTCGAATCATTTTATGAAAAACATTTTTCATAATAGTGGAGTTATTTAGTTGTCAAAATAATAAATAGGTATTGATTACAACACAACATTAATATTTGATTTTAACTTATTAGGGATCAAAATTAAGAATAGAAATGAAAATCGATAAAATATTTTTTTCAAAGCATTTAACCACATATCTATAATAAAAATAAATTCTAATTTTTAAAAAATTTTCATCTTATCACTTTTTTATCATAACTATAAAAATATAAATATTTATCAATTGTATAAGATATCCAAAACCTATACTTATAAATATGTATTTATTAAATGATGATTATTGAAATATTTTTTTTAATATAATTATTAGTAAGATTTAAACCTATTATAAATGTGTATTCATCAAATGAGGATCAGTGAAATATTTTTTTATTATAATTATTAATAAGATTTATTCCATTTATAAATAAAAAATTTAATTGTATTGACTGATTTTATTAAAAAATATTTTTTAATTTTAATAGTATTGTATAATTTAAGTATTAATATTTTTAATTAATTTTTTAATATTTTAAATTAAATATTAACATTTATCAAACTTGTACTCATAAACTTAGTATAAAAGTGTTTTTATTATTTTCTAAAAAATATCTTACAACTTTCAAGGGAGCAAGATATTTTTTGTGATTAACTCTCTTGATTCATAAAATGTTTTACATTTAAAATTAATTTTCTATCCATAATCATAAGTTTTGAAACATTTTTCAAAAAATATTTTATTACAAAATAAATGAACCCTAAATATGAAAAAATATCTAGGTGAGTTTGATGCAGTGTGTTGCACGGCACGGAATTAAGAATGTCTTTGACTTCGTAAATGACAACAATAGACTTCTTCTTCTTGCAATGACAATACTACCCTTTTTCCTTTTATTTTCTTCATCATTATTATTATAAAAAATAAAAAAAATTATGATTACTTAATAAATATGAGCAAATGAATTATATTCTTTTTTTCCCATCGAATTATTTCTTTATATATGATTTTTGATTATACGATAATAGACAATTTTTTTCCTTGTAAACTCTTCTTGTTATTTCATAAATTCAAATATAAGAGAGGCAATTTACAAGAAAAAAAATTATTCTTTGTTAACTTCATTGGGTTCCTTCTAGGATTAAAAAGAAAAAAATAATTGTTTTTTTAAAAAAAAGTGTTTCTTTTTTCTAAATAAGTAACTCTGCTAAATTTGTTTGTATATTTATTTATTCACTGTTAATTGTCATATGAATTGAATAAAAACTTAACATAGGGATAGGTGGCAGAATTTAATTGTGTATATTGAACATAGTACAAGAAACTTAAGTTGCAAGGCAAAGCAGGTGAAAAAATTATTGTTTCTTTTGTTTGTTTGGTTCTTCTAATGAAAGTTGGACAAACAAAGGCAATCAAAATCAGACTGACATCATTTAAGTTTTGTTTAATAAGTTTGGAAATGGGAGGTGGTGGCCTTTGTTCCCCGCTATCTAATTCTTTTCTAACAATTTTGTCGGGGGCTCTGATCAAGTCTGCTACTTTGCTCTGCCACCAATGGTTCATCGACACGAGGATCTGCAACAATACGAACAAGTCAACTCCTCTGCTTTAACTAAAGGAATGTTCGTTTCTTCTTTTTTTTTTTTCAGTTTTTACTTTTTACTTTATCCAAAGCATTAAAAGAAGAAGAAAAAAAAAAGGGAAGGAATTTTTCTCTGTTTCTAGGTTTCAACCGTTGCATGTAACTTTAAAGCACCCTTTTTGTTTCTTCTTTCTCATGCTTCAAGGAAGCCAAAATGTTGTTATCTCTCGTCAATTCTACATATGATTTTGATTATTGTTGGGATCTCTTGTGGTGCTTGATGATGGTTTTTGGGGATGAAGATGTTGGTCGGGGTTCCATTTTAGGTGAGGTGAGAGGGAAAGAGAAAAAGAAGAAAGGCAAGGTGTTCACTTTCCCACCTTACCATCTTTTTCTCCAGGAATGAACATTTCCCGACAGTGTGAATGTGACATTAATGATTATTGTACATGACATTAACGGGGTAGAATCGGGAATACCTGTTTCTCATATTCATACATTCTCCTAGTAATTGGGCCCATCCCATTCGTTTTGCACGGATGACGGATGATCCCATAAACCTTTTTATTATAGTGGAATCCCACTCTGAATAAAGGGTCAAAGACTCAAAGCTTATAGTTATCCCAAGGAACCCCAACGTCCCCACCAGAGCATCCCCCACTCTAAGCCTTGTTCAGCTTGCCAAATCTGTAATGTACCTAACAGAGAAGAAATGAAAAAAAAGCTTGGGCCAATCTACTTTCGCAAGAAGGTTTTTATAAATGTCGGATTGGTTAGATACAAGAAGTCTGGTCATCCTTTTGGTGTCTTCTTCATGCTTGAATTCTCGGCATGGCCTGCACAGCTGATTCTGTACGGCTTGCTTATACTCGTAGGTTACGTTTGATTGATAAAATAAATAAGAATGGAATAAAATAATTATTATGTGGGAATAGAATGATGTAAAAATAAGATACAATAATTATTACTTAGTTTTGTATGATAAAGAGAATATGACAAAAATAATTATTATAACTTATTGTAATGTTTGATTGATAATAATAATTTTAGAATAAAAAAGAAATAAAAAATAAAAAGATAAAAACACCATTTATTATTTATATGATTATTTATTTTTATTAGATTTTTTAAATATTATTATGATTTATTTGTATTTTATTTATTTATTTAAAAATATTAATAATATATAATTTAAATATTAATATTTTATTTATAATTTAATTATTTATATTTTAAAATATTAATATTTTATTTAATTTAAATATTATTATGATCAATTATTTTATTTTANTCCTAATTGGTGCTTATCCCAATATAACATACTATTGGCTCAACTTTCTAATGTCCCAAGTGGAGTCACCAAGCTATCATAACATGGTGAGTCTTAGAACTCAATAGTTTGACTTAAAAAGGAGTCGCTATCAATATTTTTTGTTTAGGTGCGATTGACAATCCAAATGAATCTAATTTTTTATGAGGTCCTAGTCTTGACTTAGGCTCATTAATAATAGATTCTAGTCTACGAAGTAGATTAGGTTCGGAAGTCTTTTACATGTGAGGAAGGTGTTAGTACCCCACAACATCCATTTACTTGGTACCTTATCAGTTATGTGTCTTTTAAGTCTTATTAAATCTAGTTCAATACTTAATTCTATTTCTTTTCTATTTTTATTTTATTAATTTTTCAAAATAAATAAAAATTCCTGATACTAAATTTTTTTTAAAATCTCCCAAGCCCATGGTAAAATTTTGGAAAATTCTCTCACTTAGAAATTCTCAAGAAGTCACTTTTGGTTTTCTTGAAATTTCATCATTAGAGTTTATTTATTTATTTCTTTAATTTTATCTTTAATTTTATTTCTTTTTTATTTTTATTTTATTAGTTTTTCAAAATAAATAAAATTTCTTGATATTGAAAATTTCCTAAAATCTCCCAAACGCTTATGATAAAATTTTGAAAAATTCTCACCTAAAAATTCCCAAAAAACCACTTTTGGATTTTTTGAGATTTCATCATTGGAGAATGTATTTATTTAATTATATAATTTTATCTTTTTTAAAAAATTTATGTAAATCGTTTTATATTGATAATTTTCCAAAATCTCCAAACGCTTATAGTAGAATTTTGAAATATTCTCACCTAGAAATTTCCAAGAAGCCACTTTTGGTTTTCTTAAAATTTCATCATTGGGGATTTTACATAAATTATATGAACTTCTATTTTTTAAAGACTAATAAATAAATAAATAATAAAATCATGTAAAAAGAAACTTACCTAATTGTTTTGAAAAACCCAAAATGAAAACCAAACTACAAATCCAAATACCACGCATGAACTACTAGGAATGAGGAGCACTTCTCTAAACCTTATTCAAGAAACTAGAACACTCTTTTTTTTTTATTTCTCCCTTTAATCAAAATAGTTTCTAAGCATACGAAATTGATTCTTCTAGATCAAAAAGAAATTCAAATCTAAGTGTACGTTTGGTTCGCAAAATGGAATAAATGAGTAATAGAATCGTTATTATGTAGGAATAGAATAAGGAATAAATAGCTATTATATAGTTTGGTTCATGAGAATGGAATAAGATAGAAATTAGTATTATGATTTATTCCAATGATCGGTTGACAAGAATAGTTTTATGAATAATTAAGGAAAAAGTGATAAATGATAAAAATACCTTTTATTAAAATTAAAGAATTTATTTTGTTAAAGGATAAAGATATTCCAAGTAATAAAATCAAAATACCTTTTACTATAATTAAATAATATTTTCACCAAAATACAAATATATTTTTATTATAATTTAATAATATTTTGTATTAGGATATAATTAAACCTTTATTATAATTAAATAATATTTAATGTTAAAAGACAAAATATATTCTTCATTAAATTTAAATATTACTAAATAATATTCTTTATTACATTTATTATATTCAAATAATAATATTAAATAATATTTTTATAATATTTATTATAGTTAAATAATATTTAAATATTTTTATTTTCTTTTTTTTGAAAATGAAGTAAAACATTTTGTGTCTTCTGTGCTTTAGAGAGAGGAGTGGGAAAGAGAGAAAAAAAATAAAATTAATATTTTTTTATAAGGTAATTTTTTAAATTATAAAAAAATACATTTATCTAATCAAAAATTTTTTTTATTCTCAATAATTTGGAATAACCATTACTAAGAGAGGCTTTGGTAATGACTATTCAAGTTTCTCTGGAAATGACTATTCCGAATAATAACTATTTCATTAAACCAAATTAAGTTTTATCTTAAAATTGAGAATAGAGAAAGAATGACTATTACATTCCTTCCAACCAAACATGTTATAATGGTTATTTTGAGTGCAATTGTTTTTTCTTATATTATATTTATGGGACAATCTATCTTGGACTGCTGAAACTCTCGCAGTCAAGAGCTGGTTATGCCGCCCAGTTTCATTTATGCAGCTGTGAAACTTACTGCTTGGCTATACTACAGCCAACCAGCTCGGCCAGCTGCAAGGATGTCAAATTGGTACCCAGAGGTTAAAAGGCCTAGGTATTATGCAAATAGTACAATAAATTAACTAAACAAAAATCTGCACAATGGTATATATAAAGGGACTCCTGAACAGTCTTGCCGGATTTCAGCTTGCAAATCATAAGAGACCATGAGATAAGGATTAATTGATTAAAGTTGCATCTTGATCACGAATATAACTTGACAGAAGAAAATACTAACCGTAACAAAAAACATTGGTACCCAATGATTTTGCCAATGTTGAAGTATTCAAAACATATTATTTCTCAAAGTTGTTCTTGGATATATAATCAGTCACAAAACCCTCCCTTTATATCTCTTTCAAATTAAGATACAACAAAATCCCCTTGTAAACAAAATACAGTAGCCCAACTAGGCAAAAGTTTTAATGTGATCAACAATTTTATTAGCAAAAAAACAAAGAACAAGTTCTTCTCTTTTGTCCATGCAAAATTGATAAGCATGCTCCTCCAGCATGCAAAGAATATGAGACTTACCTATAAAACTACAGTAGTCAGTAATAATTTACGCTGCAGCAGACTGCCTTTCCTCAAAATCATCAAGGTTAAGAGCCTCCAGCAACTTTGGCCAGGATTCAGGGATACCTCCTGGCAAATCGAATTCCATCAACTTTCCCTTATTGAGGTAGTAGTCTTCCAAAGGCTGACTCTGTGAGCACAATTGACGACCAAGACATGATTATAAGGGAAAAGCAAATTACCAGTTGAAAGAATCTGATAATGCAAATTTTCATTACATATGCCCACAATATGAGCATGTAGATTCCCACCCATTTCCCAAAACTAGATTAATTTTCATCTTCTTCACAAAAGCAAATAAAGATATGATGAAAATTCACCGGAAAAGAAATTGCAACTCTACTGCTGTCAAGGCAGACTATATATTAAGAAAGCAAATTTCCAGGGTCTTAGGAGAACAAGAATCTCATTCTAACTAACTATTTGGCATGTACATTTCAAGAAACGTCTTCCCCATCCTATTGATATTTAAATTAAGCAAGACTAAAGATGAAGTCAATACCTTTTCATTGTATATTCGGAGTCTCTCTTTCACCACTTTCTCCGTATCATCTGATCTGGTTACAAGCTTTGACATACAATGTGAAGGAGGAAGAAGGGGAGCCATGCTAATTCCCGGGTTCCCATTCTGACCCTTCACATTGATTGAAGCCACATTGAAATTTTTCCCACACTGACTGCAAATTCTTCTGCCGAGACATTTTTCAATCAAGACACTTTCCGGAAGCCTCAGGTTTACCACCAAATCGATGTCCGTTACTCCTTCCAATATTTCCTAAGCAACAAAAGTCAAAGCCAACTAAGATTGAGCTCAAAATCGAAATCGGGAAAAAGCTAGAATTTAAATTCTCACCGCTTGATTTATAGTTCGAGGAAAACCATCAAGAATAAATCCTGATTGACCCTTAGCTTCCCCAGCTTCAAGTCTTTCTGCTAATAAACTTATTATAATTTCATCCGAAACCAATTTTCCTTGGTTCACGATTTCTGTTAGCTGTAGCCAAGCAATAAAGTAACAACTTTACATGAGAAAAGAAACACACAAAATCTTCAAAATTAAACTCTTGATTTCCATAAATTTGTAACGGTCTTACAGATCTCAGGGGGAAATAAAGTTACAGTAACAACGGCATAACGGGGTTTCGATAGATCTAAAAAGCTAATAAGGAGGGGAAAAGGAACGAACTTGTTTAGAGAGGGGTCCAGAGGAGGCGAGTTCTTCGCGGACGAGATCGCCTGTGGCGATGTGAGGGACACCTAGGAGATTCGAAAGGCGGCTGGCATAGGTTCCTTTACCGACGCCCGGAGATCCGAGAAACACCCACTGCACGTTCCTCTCGCTCGGATCTCGGCGCGTGATCTTGTAGTTTCCGAAGGGAGAGGTCACGTGAGGATTGGATTCATCGGAAACCACTGCGGCAGCTGAAGAAGAATATAAGCATCTCCTTATGTGAGACAGAGCCAAGGGCTTCGAGAAGCGAGTGATGGCAGCCATTGAATGGTAGAGAGAGCTTACTGAGCTGGGTTTTAGCTTTGGGTACTGTTTTCCTGCTTCAAAACCCTAGTTTTCCATTTTGAGTATTTTTCCTCCCTTGTGATTGAATAAAAAATAACTAAAAAAGAGTGTTGCACTTTTTGCTGATGTGGCACTGTGAATGGTAATCGCCATGCACACCTCTAATCTCTAATCTCTTGCCACGTGTTAGCACCGGCCCCCATAAAACAACCAACGGTTACAGTTAATTGCAATTCTTGAAAGGGTTCTCTCTCTCTCTCTCCAACGAATTAGTGTTCAGTGTTGACAGGGCAGCCATGGCGATTTCTCTCTCGACAAGTCTCATGCCGAATACTTTCCAATCCAACAGGAACCCCAAACACCTCTTGACACGTGTACTTTTGAACCAACCGTCGAATTTCAGTCTTAAACACCGTGAAAACGAAAACAAAATCTCGACCCGACGGAGTCCATTGGTGGCCTCCACTATCTCTGGCTCTACCGGAAAGTATTAATATTTGCTTTAAATTTCTTCCTTTCTTTGCTGCAAATTTTTCTTTCGATTTAAAGCTGATCAAACAGTTGAAATTCGTCGGTTTTGTTAACAGGAGTCCCATCTTCTGGAGTGAGTTTAGATACTGCCGATTCATTAGATACCGTCAAAGTGTTTGATTTGAATGGAAATGGAATTCCAATATCTGATTTGTGGAAAGATCGGAAAGCTGTTGTAGCATTTGCTCGCCATTTCGGGTGATTACTCTAACACATCATACAACTTGCTGACATTTGTGTAGAATTTTGGATTTGAATTAAGATTTCTGGCATTTCTTGTCTTTCATTGCTTTTAGATGCGTCCTTTGCCGCAAACGAGCTGATTATCTTGCCTCCAAGAAGGTAAAATATTGAATAACTTGTGTATGAGAGTGATGTTTTCATTTTTCTCTCTTTACTTATTGCATTTGCGTACTATCGTTCCGTATTAACATAGCCCTGATAATGGCAGGATGTAATGGATAAATCAGGTGTGGCACTTGTTTTAATTGGGCCTGGAAGCATTGAACAGGCAAGTGCATGAATAGCACATGGGGTTCGTTAATGCATGAAAGCAACCATTGAATTTGTAGCTTGGTTTAATTTGGTGGCTTATGCATTCATTTCCCTCTGGTGGTGGGAGAAATATTTAGAGCAAGTTCACCAGCAATCTGGGTTTCACGAATCAACTTTACTAGACAGTGCATAAGTAGATAAGGCTGCTTGAAACAAATCATGCATTAAAGTATGCACTTCTTGTGATCTTGTGAATAGGCTGGATTTTTGTTGTAACCAAGGCTATTGTTCAATGCAGGCAAAAACATTTGCAGCGCAAACTAAATTCAAAGGAGGTAACAGAATCCTGTCTTGCAATTTGGTTGCTATCTTCTTATTGCATATTAACAACAAAGTGTTGTTGCTACCTTGTCGGTTCAGAAGTCTATGCAGATCCAAGCCACTCATCATACGAGGCATTAATATTTGTTTCTGGGGTTACAACCACATTTACCCCCAAAGTATGTAAAAGTAAAGCATATTACAAATTTTTTTATATTCTGTTACTTTTTTGGTACACCGGAGCATTAGGTCATAATGGCTTTTGTTTTTCGTCAATGATATCGATGCCTTATAGATTGGATGTTTATGAAACTGGATTTCTGTAATTATAGCCGACCCTTCTCATTTAGTTTGTTTGCTTGACATGCCAGGCAGGTCTTAAGATAATTCAGTTGTACATGGAAGGCTACCGACAAGACTGGAAGCTTTCATTTGAGGAGGACACTGTGAAGAGAGGGGGCTGGTCTGTTAACCATTTTATTACATTCACCCTGTTCATGAATCATCCCTGAGATTCGCTAGCTAGTCTTGCATAAGGCACACGCATTCTGCAAAAGTTGTTACTCTTGGGATGAAGTCAAAATTTTTACTTGAATCTTTAACTCTTATCTGCATTCGGCATACACTACCTCAAACAACGAGGGATATTATGATGGATATTGCAGTGCTTCCTGCCGTCCTGGATGTTACAGTGGAAACCTTCAATGTGCTTATGATCTAAGTTTACAATTTGCATGTGGCTTCCTGCATTGATTCCACCCTTCCCATATTCCCATGGTGCAAAAATTAAAACTGACAAAGTAGTAGTAGGGTCTTAGACAGTTCTCTAATTTATACATGAGATAGTATGATAACAGTGATTTTTTGCCTCAATATAATTTGTTCATTGTTGCAGAAAGGCTGCTTTAAGTCTTAACTTGTACATATTGGTTTCTCTGCAGGCAGCAAGGTGGAATTTTAGTAGCAGGCCCTGGCAAAAGGAACATTTCATACATCCACAAGGTATGTTGCCAAGATGACAAATCCTAATGCCACAAAAGGTTGCCTTGGGTTCATGATAATGGGAAAATTTTACCAACCACTTCATCTGGAATTGTTAGCTAATAGTTTTTGATTGACTCTGCTTTTCTCCTAACATTGGCTTTAAAAACCCATTTCTCTTGATAGGACAAAGAAGCAGGGGATGATCCAGATATTGAAGACATTTTGAAAGCCTGTTGCTCATGAGAACTGAGACATCCCCTTTATAAATTTGTAATTGTCCTTATACATCTGTCTCTCTTGTTCTTCCTGAAATTGTAATTTAGTTTACATGAGGTAACTGGAATCTTGAGCTTTGCCCTATAGGTTTGTGGTCAGAGAAGGAAATTTCCTTCAAGGTGATGTTTAGTAGCAGCTTGGAAGTCTTTTTCTTGGACATTGCTTTTCTCACAAAGGGTCATGAACATGAAATTCCCATGAAAATCTCTTGTATCATAGCATATAGCGCCATTTCAGTTCAGTGCAGTCAGACGTAGAAACGACGGCGTTTAGTAACCCTCAGTCTCAATTCGACTAGATTTGCTTACAGTCACAAGCCCTAAACTAAAACATTATCTTCATTTCCCAATTTCCCTCCTTTTACTTGAGATCATCCTGCACAATCCACTCCATGGCGGACAAGAAGAAGCGCCGCCGAGCCTACTCTGACTCCGAGGACGCATCCCAGCCTTTTAAGCACCTTCTCAAATCCGACGACCAGATCCTCCAAATACTGAAATCCTTCTCCTCCACCTCCTCCTCCTCCACTTCAAAACCCTTAACGCTAGCCGACCTCTCCCTTTCCTCCACGTGTCGGGAAGTGTCCGACCTCTCCCTCTCCTCTGTCCAATCGGCTATCGAATCCCTCGTCCTCCAACTCACCCACCAAATCCTCTCCGGCCAAGGCTTCTCCTTCACCGTCCCTTCCCGCTCCTCCTCCAACCAACTGTACGTCCCCGAAGTCGACCGCATCGTCTTAAAAGACAAATGTACCATCCGCCCTTTCGCCCACATCTCCTCCGTTCGCAAAACCACGATAACCGCCAGAATCCTGTCCTTAATCCACCAACTCTGTCTCAAAAACATCCACGTCACCAAGCGTGACCTATTTTACACCGACGTTAAACTCTTCCAAGACCAGCTCCAGTCCGACGCCGTTCTGGACGACGTTTCTTGTATGCTCGGCTGCACTCGATCCAGCCTCAATGTAATCGCGGCCGAAAAAGGAGTCGTCGTTGGAAGACTTATTTTTAGCGACAACGGAGATATGATTGATTGTACTAAAATGGGAATGGGAGGAAAAGCAATTCCTCCGAACATCGATCGAGTCGGAGATATGCAAAGCGATGCATTGTTTGTTCTATTGGTAGAAAAAGATGCAGCTTACATTAGATTAGCTGAAGATAGGTTTTACAATCGGTTTCCTTGTATAATCGTGACTGCGAAAGGGCAACCGGATGTGGCAACGAGGTTGTTTTTGAAGAAAATGAAGACGGAGTTGAAGCTTCCGGTGTTGGCATTGGTGGATAGTGATCCGTACGGGTTAAAAATTTTGTCTGTTTACGGTTGTGGATCGAAGAACATGTCGTATGATAGTGCAAATTTGACTACCCCGGATATTAAGTGGTTGGGGATTAGGCCAAGTGATTTGGATAAGTATAATATACCAGAGCAATGTAGGTTGCCGATGACAGAACAGGATATAAAGACTGGGAAGGATTTGTTGGAGGAGGAGTTTGTGAAGAAGAATCCTGGGTGGGTTGAGGAGTTGAATTTGATGGTGAAGACTAAGCAGAAGGCTGAGATTCAGGCGCTGAGTTCATTTGGGTTTCAGTACTTGTCTGAGGTTTATCTGCCATTGAAGTTGCAGCAGCAGGACTGGCTGTGAGCAGGAATGTAGTTTGGTATGGTAAGAATGTGGAGTTTGTTGTTTTAACTTTTGTGTATGAGAACTGGGAAATTGCTTAATGTTTACTTTAGTAATGATAGCAATCTTTTGGATTTCATGTCTTGAGATTTTACTTTCAATTATTGGTTGACTGGTGTGGGTAAGTAGTTTTAACAATCTTTATGATGCAGTAAATTTGAAATGGTTACAATTTGTGAGAAATCATATGCATTTGAAAGCCTTAATCACTTTACGTTTTAGGTTTAGGATTTAAAGGCCTTACAACTGCAAAAAGTATCAGTGTCCTGTTTTGCTTCTCAGTTATCTTTCTGAAGAACACAATTCTTAATATATGGTAGAAAGTGCAACCTGTATTGGTTGCAACAGTTCAAGAGGAACAAAATATAAAACTGGATGGAACCTGTAGGACCAAATGAATAACCTCTTTTTATTTCATCCCACTTCGAGTTAAATGTGGTTGAACAACTTCTATACAGTTGCTGTAACTTTAGTAGTAATACTTACACTGACTTATTCTTTCATATCAATTTGAAAAATGATTATAAAAAGTTATAAACAAAATTGAGGTTGGTACATAAACGCTTTACCTTCTAATGACATCTGCCCTTCTCCAGAGCCAATGATTCAATGATTTCCTTGTAACCTTTAACCTTTGCAGAATCACAGGTCTCCTGGTAGAAGATAAGGGCTTCGACGATAAACTGTTCTTTCCAACTGTTTCTAATAAAACTGGATCTGCATCAATAGGAGTCTGCAAATCTACCAGTCCATTTTTAACTTGAGGTTCAACCAATGGTACCTCAAGCCCCAATTCATCCTGCAGAAGTTTCATTACTGCATCTTTCACCTCAGATTTTTGCTTCGCTGCATTTGCATGCCTTTCACTGACTCCTAAGATTATCAACATATCATCTTTTACAGAATGTCCTGCAACAGAATTTAGTGAAACATCAAAATATGGCTTCAACAGATGTTACCATGATCATGGATTTGCCTTCATGTGACTCATCTTATGTACCAATTTATGACAGCTTAGAAAAGTCCACAGTAGTGTTATCCTGCCTGATAGATAAGTTTAAGTCTGAAGATGTTTTGTACCTAGGATATGGTTCTCTTTGATCATTCGCAAAACTGCAAGAACAACTATCCGAGCTTCAACCTGTCAGTAGGCAATACACAAACTCTTATGAGAGATCAGGTCTCAGGAGAGAACAAAGATGATGCTTTGTTCCAAAAGAGCAGTCAGACAAAATAACTTGAAATAAATTAGACCATGTGCGAATAACTATAGTTTCAATCAAGATTCAAGGCCTCTAAACTAGATAAGACAACTATAGTTTCAATCAAGCATGCAAGTTATATTGAAAACAACTATAGCAAAATTCATAGATGGTTACCACAGTTTTACCTTTTTTCTGTTTTGCTCACTATACTCCGTGGATCACTAAGCTTCTTTAAGTGTACCAAATTTGGTCATTGTAAGTAATTTCATCCCAACAAATGACAAAAAAAAATGATATGATATATTGCCACTTAAACAACAAGTCATTTAAAAACTCCATATCAACTTTTCTGGCTCATTTTTTTTTTCTTCTCATTTTCCCTTTTTTTTTTTTGGTTTTGTTAGAATGAGAAATCTACAAAATAATGATAAAAATTAAAGAAAAAGAAAAAAAATGAGAAGATAAAAGAAGAAAAAAGAACTTTATATAATTTTTTAAATAACACGATTGTTTACATAGTTACTATATCATCATTTCATCAGTTATTTGGAACAGAATATGTTATCGTGATCATATGGTTACAATTTAAAGAGTTTGGTATCAAATTGGGACAAAATCAAAGTTCGATGAGAAAAGTGGGAAGATGGTATAAATTTAGTGACTATCCATGAAATTTACTCACTAAAGTAATGATGCTTCAGTTTGCATCAGCAGTGCTCAACCATACCTTTGTGAGCCCACGAAGATCAATTGCTGGGCTTTCTGCCGTACTCATCTGTAGGTGCACTGCAATCTTTTCGAGAAGTAGACTGTGAGGTCTCTCCAAGTCAGTTCTTTTGCAGGAACTTAACCCTTCTCGTTTATGGTTGTTTTCTTTTATTACTCCTTCACACCATTCTTCAATTAGTTCCTTGAGATAAATATCATTGGATTTGTACCTGCAACAGATACCCTCTTAAAGACTGAATCTAAAGGTTTGTGTAGGCCCATGGCACCCATTAAGTCTGTAAAATGTTCCTCAAAAGCAAGGACCACAGAATGATGATATTGTCTATGAAGTATAAAAGACTTTTCAAGGCAACTCGCAATTTACACATAATGATAATGCTAACATACCCTGCTTTCCGCATATCCTGATATATAGCTAGGCACTGCTGTACTTCATGCAAGGAACCATATCTGCTTCGAGCTCTTAAAAGTGTATTATATGTCACCTGCAAAAACAAAGTTCAAGGTTTATTCGCTGAATGTACCAGGACCATTACTACTAATCGAAAGTGCCTACTTCCATGTTTTTGTATTGAGGGTCATAGAAGAATAATTTTATTTGTGCTTGGAAACACAAAAGAAGAATTGTAGCATTTTGGTAAAATCTTCTTTGAGACAGCCTTATTACAGTGCCATACAAGGTGAACTCATATGTTGACATTACATCGCCAAATTAACACTTAGACATGCTTTTAATGTTCTTTAATTTGTAAGACTGAAGAACAGAAAGGCATCATTTCAGATCACTCACCAAATTAGGTTGTACACAATATCTCTTCATTTCTTCAAATAATGAAAAGGCTAACTTCAGATTTTTGCTTCCGACACAAACCTATGATACAAAATAGCATGACATGTCAATATCCAACACCAATCAATTTGAGATGGTGTGACAGCATAACGAAATTGTCAGTGTCAAGAAAAGCAATTACAGAACAACCAAGTTTATTGCAAAAGCTTTGCACCTTGATTGCTGTTGTGTATGCAACAACATCGGGTTTAATTCCAGTCACATGCATAGTTTTCAAGATCTGCACTGAAAGGAAAAGATACTTATCAGAGAATGTAAGCTGTTGCATGGAGCTTTCGCCAACAGAGAATACAGGATTGGAGGCCAATTTTAGGAAGACAAAAAGCAAAATACAGCTACCTGGCTGGTGTATATCAGGTGTAGTTATTGCCAATATATTGATTACCAAGTAAAATTTGAGTCACTTTGAGAACAGAATGCAATTTAAGCAAAAGGGATTTCAGAAAACCAATATTCAAATCCTTATGGCCTTACAAACTACAGGTGTTCTCTTTCTCCGTTTCCTCCTTTCTATTTCCTTCAAAAACTTGTAAACATCTATGCAACCATCAATTGTTTCCTAGGTTCTTGATTTAGTAGAGTGAAATAATTTAATCTTTTAGGTCTGGCACTTTCATATTTTAAAATTATACAAGTACTGCATTAGCCTGAATTATGGCAGTGGGCATGAAATAAGAGGAAAACAGAGTCAGGCAACATAGTCATTAATGCTATTTCATGACCAATAATGTGCCACACCAATCTGTGAATAAACATGTGATAACAATTTATTGTCTGGATCCTAAAAGATAGCACCTGAAACAATAATGTAGTGATGTTTGAGAAACAAGATAAAATGGAAGGGCAAAATAAGATAAATTCTTTTATGAAAGGACATCTAACCTGTATGGCACCTTCTACATTGCCTGAACCTCGACATATATCGATCAAAATTGACCAGCTTACATGATTAGGTGAAAGGCCAACAGACTTCATCTCATCCATTAAAGCTTTTGCACGATAGTAGTCAGTACAACAGGCCTTCATTAAAATATTATATGTTGCTGTAGTAGGTGTGAAAGAAAACTTCTTGGCGAAACTTAAATGATGTGAATTAGTTAGTGCAGTAGAAGTAGTTCTGTTGTTTAGTTGCTTTGTACTTAACACACTATCTATATTGCCAGCAAAACCCTCCTGGCCTCCTGTCCAGCAGTGGAAAAGGCGAAAAGCCCTGTCATACTGGCTAGCCTCAACACAAGCATGTAGAAGAATGTTGCAACATTGTGAATTAGGTTCACATCCAGTGAGAATCATCTCTTCAAATAATTGAAATGCCTGCTCAACTAGGCCTGCATTGGCACAGGCACTGATCAATGATGACCATGTAACTGTATTAGGGGTAACACCAGCTGATAGCATATCTTCTTTAATTTTCAGTGCCATTTGCCACAACCTTGCATCTGCAAAGACCTAAAATTTGTACACATAAGTATTATTAAGAGAAGAATATATCACAAAAGGTTCATTGAACAGGTTATAGGAATTGGAATTGTTTTTTGGACAGTGCAGCAACAAATACCTTTATGATCGTGCAGTAAGTAAAGACATCCAACTTCAACACTCCTGTTGACTCCAGATGCTTCACTTCATTGTAAATATCTTGGGCCAAATCAACTCTCAGAGCAAGACAGCACGCCTTTAAAAGGATGTTATAAGATGCCATATCTGCTGTGATACCAAGATTCTGAACAAAGAAACACATTTTAATATATTATCTTGCTAATGTGGATGCAGCATGAATCTTCATGTTTGTAGTGCCATGGAATGTCTCATTGGGGAAAGTTTATCTCCATTACAAGCTTGACACTAGATCATCAGACAGAGATTAGACATTTTAGACATCCACACTTTCCATTAAAAATTACATTTATATTTTATCTTCTATTAAATAAATGAAATGAGAAACATTCAAGTCAAGCATCAGATTATTGAGCAAAATAGCCAGGCAATTACTGAAAAGTTAGAAATCTAGACTACCCATCTGAGAGTGTACTTAGAGAGCTTAGTACTGTTCACAAAAAAAGAAATAAAGGAAAAATAAATAAAATAAACATGAAAAAGCGGAAGATTCTTCAATGATATTAAGTACCATAGAAGAAAAGACAGGGAGTTGGGCATACTTGCATGTCCTTGTAAACATCTAATGTGTATTCCAGATCATGAGCATTGACATTCATGAGACTGTTGAAAACATATATATTTGGAGTGACCCTTTGATTGACCAAGTCCTGCAGCAATATTCATACAAAAGTAAGCCCAAATCTCATTGGAAGAATCAAATTTAGGAATGCCACAAAACAAGGCATTATTTAGCATGTAAAGGCATTCAAATCTGAAGACATGATGATCAACTGGCCATACTTCATGTGTATTGAATTAAGCCAGTTACCATCACATTAGCAGCAATATGGGTGAGGGGAGTGGAGGACAGAATCTTTATGATGTCCGTAAGATAGACGCAACAACCAAATGAAATATTTACAAGAAAATTTCATTGAATTTGAGAAGGCAGGTGGGCAAATACCTCGTAAATGTTTCTAGATTTCAGGTAGTCACCACAGAGACCACAAGCATCAATTATTGCACGATACAGATACATATTAGGACCACTCAAGTTCTTCTTGGACGCTTCATATGCTGTCAATGCAGATGCCAAATCCCTCTTCTTTCCAAATTCACTTATAATGCTACAGAATAATATTTTGGCATGTGGCAGCAGGCAAGCATACCTTCAATGCAAACATTCCAAGAATTAGCACCGGCCAAATCAAAAAAGAAGTGTTCAGCATTTGAAATTATTCAAGCTACACTCGCGAAATCTTTCAGGAATCTTGATGGTAAAATTGAGACCTATATGTAACAAATAAAAAGAAAGCAAAAACTCATACCTTACAGCCAAATTTGGGTTTCTTTTATCAACACAGACTTTTATAATGTAAGATGGATCCACTAGTTCCTTGATTGTAAATTGAAAACCTGAACCAAGATAACATCTGTCAAGCAATGCAAGGAACGTCTAAAAACAGAGTAACCACTAATCATACACACCTAAAATCTTCCAAGCATCAGAAACTCATGCAGTAACACCTAGGGTACTCAACTTCAATTCACATAACGATTAATTCAGTTCCATGAAGTAATGAAGTAACAAAACTTGCATAAAACTATAATATTAAGTGGTGCAGCTGCCTGCTGCTGAGAGTCTAATAGGATACCCGGATGCAAAATTCTTAATGTAAGGGCTATTCTACAAAGATTAAGGTATACCTTGCTTACTTGCTTTTCCTTCCAGAAGTAAAAACTGCGTTTTGATACAAAAATGAATGGAGTAATACTTTTAAATAAAATAAAAATTAAAACCGGAATTTTTTTGGGAGAACAAAATACAAAGATTTTAGCTATATATTGAGTAAAACAATTATCTTAAAATCAATACTGTATTCAATCGTTTGTTCGATTTTAATGATTATGATTTTGGTTTTGCCTAGTTGTATGAATAAAAGTAGCAAATGCACATTGGGTACCTCTTAGAGCCTCCAACAAATCAACAGCTTGCTCCACTTCACCAGAACCCACAATCCTTTGAAACTCCCTTTTCATCGAAACCAAACCAAACCCATCAACCAACTTCGAAGGAGCAATCCCAAGCTTCTCAACTTTCTTCAGCACCTCGACAACACTTTTAACCTTTCCTTCTTGAACATTCGAAGCAACCCCTTTGGAAACAAACTGAACACTCAACATTGAAACAATACGCGGAGCATTAACTCCCGAAGCAACGAGCATCTCCACTATCATTGCAAAGTCCTCGAGACGGCCATCCTCTGCCAGCTTCGAAGCGAGGTCGGCGTAGTACTTGAGTAGGGAGCTGCGGCGGGAAGTGGGGTCCCATCGTACGGAGGAGCTGGAGAGGAGAGGGTAAGGGTGTTGATGAGAATAGACGGTGGGGATGGAAGGAGAGCAGTTTTGTTGTCTTCTGGAAGGGGAAAGCCTGCCAAGGGAGGAATTGGGTTTTTTGGGTTTTGAAGAATGGTGGTGGTAGTGATGGAGGTTTGCTGGAGGAGTAGAAATGGAGGAACCGCCAAGGATGATGACAAAGTCTTTCATTCTTGGCTAAGGAAGTGAGTGTTTGGTTGTGCTGTGGTGGATTGTCCGCTGTTCTTCCATGGCTTTTTTTCTTTTTTTTGTATGATGTTGTTTGTGGATTGAATTTGAAAGGCAGATATTGTCAGTTGTTAGTGCAAGTTTGTCAGCCAATTGTTTCTCTCTTCTTTTGCTGTATAGAGCGGAGGGAGGAAGAAGCAAATTTTGTCAAAGAAAATATCAATAATACTAAAAAAATTATTAAAATTTGACGTAATGTTGAAATAAATCTCTAAGTTAACGAAAATTTAACTAAGTATTTATATTTTTATTATGTTTCGATTAAATTTTTATAATTTTATTTTAAGTAAAATAAATTTTTATTATAATTAATAATTAATTATTATTATTAATCAAAATATTATTTATTATTTTATATTCATATAATACATATTGATATAAAAAGTAAAAAATATCAAAATTATGTTATAATATCAAATTAATATGTCGTTATCATTAATTATGATATATCAATATATCACATCATCATCAATTATAATATGTTAACATATTATATCAATATCACATTATATAAAATAATAAATTATATTTTAATTAAATTAATTATTAATTATAAAAAATTTTATTTAAAATAAAAATATAATAATTTATTTAACTCAAAATAAAAATATAAAATTTAATTAAAAACAATAAAAATATTAAAAAATAAATAAATTTTTTTAAACATTTTAAGAGTTATTTTGAATTTTTTTTAACAGGGTTCTTGCGTACGCAAGCCCCACTACCACAAATTATGACGTAGGCTCTCCCACTCGGGGAGACCTTAGGCAAGCACCCCTCCTCAGTGCAATGGAGGCAGCTTGCCTAGGCCATGGGCTTTTAGGATCACCCATCGACCTCATCCAGGTAAGTATGAGTTCTTTTGAATATTATGCGATAAAATTTTAAGATTTTCTCTCCCTTTTTAAGTAACAACAATACTAATTTTTTGAGATTTTTATTTTTTTTTTCAAATTATCTATTGGTAGTAAGGTAGGGTAATAGTTAACTTAAAATTTTTTTAAATTATTTAAAAATTTTAAATAAAATTTTATTATTTTATTATATACAATCAAAAATTTTATTTTTATTTTAAATCAAATAAATTTTCATTATTTACAATTGATTACTCAAAATATGACATATTATTTTAAATATTACATGTTACTACTACTAATGTGGTATGTTATTAATAAATAATGATATAATATGTTAATATGACACGATATAATCACGTAATGTTTTTTACTTTTTATGTTAATGTTATGTCATATAAATATAAAATGATAAATGATATTTTTATTTAACCAATTTTTAATTTATAGAGCTTACTTAGTTCCAAATAAATGTATAAAGTTTAATTGAATGTAATAATAAAATAAAAATTTGTTTATATTTTTTACAATAATTGAATAGCTTTATTAAATTAAAAAATATTAAATCTATCTAATTTGGGTTGTAAATTTAAAAATTCATCCATAACAATATAAAATTATAAATTGAACCAATAAAAATGAAGTTAAAAGAAGTTCAATGATATAACAGTAATAATAATTATAAATAAACTAAAAAAAAGATACAATATCTATTTAATTTGGTTTGTGAAATTCCTTAATGTAATAAGATCGTAGATAGTAAAATTTTGCATGGTGTTAGCATCATTCTATGGTAACAAGCTTACATTTGATCAGTCAGTCCATCCAGCATGACTAAAATTAAATGAGGCTTGATAAAGAACAATGGTTCTTAGAGTTTGAACCAAAGAAAACCCGTGGGCAACAACGCGAATCCCCCAGAAACCTGCCACGTCAGCAAGCCCCAACGTCAGCCTCCTCCCCCCGCCTACACTCTCTTCCCCAAATCAGCCAACTCGATTATAATTACGAAAACCCTAAAAAAGCATAAATCAATTGCTGAGAAAAATCGGATGAATAAGATTTTTTGAAAAATTTTGATTCGATTGATTAAAAGAAAAAAAGGAGAAGCTTTTTGTGTTTTTTGATGCTGATAAGAGATGCCGCCGAAGCAACCCTCAAAAACAGAGTTAGCGAAGAAGCAGAAGATCGTAGAGGACAAGACCTTCGGTCTCAAAAACAAGAATAAAAGCAAAAATGTCCAAAAGTACGTCCAAAATCTTAAGCAATCCGTTCAACCCAAACCCGACTCGAGTAAAGTAGCTCAGAAGGTTCGGATCGTCCCCCGATTACTACTTTTTCTTTATACCTCCTAATCTATAGATTTAAAAATCAAAAAATAGAATTTTTTATGCTTTCTTTTTTATTCCCTTTTTATTGTGTTGTTTAGGAGTTTAAGACTTTCAGTGGATGAAAGAAAAGATATTAGAATCGGGAAAGATTTTTTAAGTTTTTTCTCATCTTGGGTTGTATGAATTAGTTTGGTTTGTATAGAAAAGTGTAGAATTTTTATTGTCAGGCAAAATGTTTAATTCTCTTTTAATGTTTAGTTAGTTAAGTTGATTGGTAATTCTGGTTCTTTAGGAAGTGAAAGTTTCAATGAAGATAATATCAAATGGTAAAAAAAAGTTAATTTTTTCTTTAGTAATCAAGCTTAGACATCAATTTTTTTTTTTTAACTAACAGAAAAAGAAAGAGGAAGAGAAGGCCAAAGAGAAGGAGCTCAATGACTTGTTCAAGATTGCTGTTACTCAGCCCAAAGTGCCTGTTGGTAATTGTCCTGTCCTTTCCTCTCTGAGTTCATCAGGATTATCACTGACTTAAGGTTTTGGATGTTGGTTTTTTTGTTTATAATATGTATTTATATTGGCTAGTGGGAATTAAAAGTTTAGAACTAATAATTGGGTACTTGAGCAGGTGTTGATCCCAAGTCGATAGTATGTGAATTCTATAAAGTGGGACAGTGTGCCAAAGGTTTTAAATGTAAGTTCTCACATGACCTGAATGTTCAGAGGAAAGGCGAGAAGATTGACATTTACAGTGATAAGCGTGACCAAGGTTAATTCCATATGAAATTTTACATTGTTTATCTGTTATTACTTAATTATGCAGTATGATATGTTTATCGTTGTGCTGATGTTTATGTGGTTGGTGTTTCTTTCTTTAAGAAACAATGGAGGACTGGGATCAAGAAACTTTGGAGAAGGTTGTGGAGTCAAAGACAAAGGAATATAATCAGAATAAGCCTACTGATATTGTAAGCTTTTGCTGTTGTTCCTGTATAAGTTTGTTGATTATTTCAAAATGTATATTCTGCTGAACTCTATATTTGTTAAATGGCACATTTTTGCCCATTTATGTGTGAAAGTCATGCCTTTGAACTCTGGTGGAAATTTCTTCTAGTATGGACAATGGCAAATGGAAAGCTAGCATGAGATGTATTTTGTTACATTCTGAAGCATTTGCATTTTAATGCCTAATATGAAATTCACTTAATGTGCGAATTATTAATTAGATATGCAGAGGATAGAGAGAGAGAGGTCAAACTAGATGGCTGTGAGGATTAAGTTGGTGTAAATTGTAGGGTCTAGCTGTGTGACTTGAGATATTCGTTTCTCATCTTCTGCTGCTTTACCTAACTTTGAATGACTATGATTGGTACTGATTGGATGTATGTGCAGGTTTGTAAATATTTCTTGGAAGCAGTAGAGAAGAAACAATATGGTTGGTTTTGGGTATGCCCAAATGGTGGTAAAGATTGTCACTACAGGCATGCTCTTCCCCCAGGATACGTTTTAAAGTCTCAGATGAAGGCTCTGATTGAGGAAGAGCGTGAAAAAACACCAATTGAGGATGAAATTGAGAATCAGGTAATAATTAGATTTGCTGGAATCAACCTGCTATGCTTTAATTAGCATACTTTGTGACTTTCTTTTCATTATATTTAGCTTACCTAACTAAAATATGTCTTCTTCTGTAGCGTGCTAAATTAAAAACTTCAACTCCTATGACTCCTGAGTTATTTATAGAATGGAAGAAGAAAAAGATAGCAGAAAGAGATGAAAGTTTGGCTGCACAGAAGGCAGAAAGGGCTAAGAATGACCGCATGAGGTATGCCCTGCGCGGTCCATGCGCTTTTACGCATGTTTGTTAATAGAGTGAGTGTATTTGCATGTGTCTTATTTTCCTGGGTGTCATTTGCTAAATTTGTTGTTCTTTGTGCTTTATTGCAGTGGCCGTGAACTATTTATGTCAGATGCTAGTTTATTCGTGGATGATGCTGAGGCATATGAGAAATACCAAAGAGAGGAAGAATCTGATGTTGCCGGAAATAAGGTACTCTTTTGCTTGGCATCTTCTATATTTTCCTCGTCGCTCCTGTGAGCTTTGTGAATCACTCTGGGGAATGAAAGGTTGAACTGCTGTTAATACATATTTAGGAAGCTTCCATATGCTGATGGAAGTGGCAAATAGAGCATTGATTTTCTAGGTTTCTTTAAAAGGAAAATATATTTACTAGTCATTGCACTAGTAATTAAAGTTTATAGTTTCCAAATTTTAAGGAACAAAAATTGTTGTTTGTTGCTTTCGTAGGGAAAATGTGACAATTGCTGCCACTATGCTAGCTCCGCCACTGCTAATTTACTAGTGTTGGCACCACCTAGCATTTATCATTTTCCACAGAATCATGCCATCATGGCACATGTTTTTGACGATGAAACTAATATAAAGTGACCATGAGAGCTTGGTAACAGGAAGTTTGAATAAACACCGAAGTAAAATGTATTTTGAAATGTACCTATCTTGAAACAGCCTAGAGCTGCCCCTGCTCCTGGGTATCTTTGTGTTTCCATACCTTGCCCTACCTTGATCCTAAGAGGGAGAGGGTTTGAAAAAAGCACCTCCCTGATTATGGTGCTTCTAAATTGTCATATCTAACATGTATTCAACCTGGTTTAATGTCATCTCTGAAGAAAAGTTGTGGCCCTTCTTTGTAGTACCTGATACTATGGCTAAACTTTGGAAATATGATTGGTAGGTGCTGAACAGTGGATTTTAATCATAGAATGAAATTGGAATACATGCAAAGAATTTTCACTATTGACACACTAATATTCCATGGGCATACTATGAGATGGACTGATTGTTGCTGAATATTTCTTGTTTTGCACGTACAACATCAGGCCAATCCTGATTCAGCTGCTGATGGACCAAGTACCTCAGCGACATCTGCTGCTGATGCTGAAGCTCTTCCAGATGATGATGATGATGATGAATTGGACATGGATGAACTAAACGAACTAGAAGCAAGCTTGGCAAAAACATCAATCCAAATTCAGGAGCCTAACGCTTAAGCTCAATTTTTAGAGGCGCAGAGTCTTCAGTCCACATGCGTTTTAAAAGTGTTGACTCTATGATCCTGCTGCAAATTACTTGCCATCACAATTTCACCTGTAGCTTAAGACTGCTGAGCTTCCCATTATCCTGGCAGAGTGGCAGCTGTCATTATTATCGTCAAATTTAAGGTTCACCTATAAGCCTAGTGGTGCATGAGCATATGGTGAAATTGCAAATTGTATCCCATTCTAGAATG
Organism: Theobroma cacao; assembly: GCF_000208745.1. NCBI lineage: Eukaryota > Viridiplantae > Streptophyta > Magnoliopsida > Malvales > Malvaceae > Theobroma > Theobroma cacao. The sequence continues at coordinate 2,445,862 of NC_030854.1, forward strand.
CTCGGTTTCTCTCAATCTTTGTTAGAAAGAGGATCATGAATATGGTTGTGGTTTTCTTATTCTTTTAGGCTTTGAAGCACACAAGGACGATTCTCAGTTTATGAATAAGGTGTATTATTTGAACACAATTCACAGCAATCTCTAATGTATTATCAATTTCTCAGTGTCATTGTCTGATCACAAATGCATGCATTTGCCTTCCTGGAAGGAAAGATTTAAGCTGATGAATCGCAGTTAAATTTCCACTGCTAAAAGAAGTCTGAATTATTCATGAACTTGGCTGCGCTCGACAGAAGCTTCTTCTCAGGTGCTATGTGCCTGACATTGGTTTGCCCCTGAACCTCTACTTGTAAAAACATTCTATGGTATTATTGGTTCTTTACCCTGCCGATGATGTCTTGAGTTACTTGTGCTCTCATGGATCAAACCCATCAGCTAAAATCTGTTATACCAACATCATCTGTTAAGTCTTCAGGACTGAATTTAAGGTCCTGCACTAGCCTAGAAAAAGTTGGAAACAAACAAGAATGTGGATCAGTACAGCCAATACAGCTAACCCGACAAAAATGATGACAAACCAATGATCCAAAGGTCGTATCCATGGTGGGGATGAGAAACTGTTGAGAAAGAGATCCGAGTTCCACTTCCATTAAGAGGAACCAACAGACAGTGTCACTCTTCAATGTTCTCAACGAGCCAAACATTTCTTGTTATCATGTCAACTAATGGGACAAATCCATAGCTTCAAAAGTCCTCGAGGTTGTGCCACTACCCAACAAAACATAATATTATTATTCTTTTAAAGTGCTTTTGTTGCACGAGCGGGTCTAACGTCATCCCTTCATACGCAAGCCCAATGAGAGGCCTTCGGGTTTCTTCGTTGAAACTTCTTCTGCCCTCCTTTACAAGAAACACTGTTATAGCTGCCCAGCTGACTGTTCCTTTCGATGTCTTTGTAATTGAGTACTGTAATTTGCTTTTCTAAAGTCAAAAAGATTAATTTATGGATTAAATGGATTCATTATTGCAATACAAAGCATTACCAAAAAAATATATCTTTAATGCATATTTATATATATTATAGTAAGGATTTCGCTAACCATGCAATAATGACAACAGTAGCCTAATGTAGAAAAAAATTAATTTAATTGGGTCATATATTATATTATATTTTAAAGGAACTTTTGCTTTAAAGTCAAAGATTTTAAATATTAAAAAAAATGAATGCTTAAGTTCATTAATTCAAGAAGAAATTATCACGATAATACAATATCTCGAGTATCATCTTAATGACATAATCTTTTACAAAGTTTCCAAGTTATATCGTGTATGGTTTTTCTTTTTTGTTTCTAGAAGTTATATATCATTTTGGTTATTAATCTTTATGTAAAAAAAGTAAAATTATTATTTGAATACAAGAATAAACAAGTATTATTTTGGATTAGTAAGAATTAAAATTAATCTTTGTAAATAATTAAATACACGACCTTAACCTCTATATAGAATAATTGTATTTGAATGAATTTATCATTTCACATTTGAAAATTGAATATATTTATTAACTTATGATCGGATTTATAACACAAATATAAAGTTTTTTTTATGATTTTTTTAAAAGATACATACATACTCTTTGTGATGATCGAATTGAATAAAAAATATACCTTTTTAATCTTTCGTTTTAGATTTTTATTTAATTTTAGTGGGATCAATCTTATTATAACACGTACATATAAAATTAATTTTTCTAACTAACAATTAATACGACGATCTTTAATATATTGAAAAATATTACTTAATATAATAACGTTAAAAGGTGACTTGCAATGATGGTTAACAAAACACTACGAGTGATTAGTATTAATCTTCATGTCTTCACTATATATTAAATAGAAACAGGAGAATGTTCAGGTCAAACTCTCTAAAATATGTATTGAAGGTAAAGCAAATCAACTTGGACATGTCTGAAATTTCAAGGGATTACAGAAGGGCGGAGGGGGTAAGACTGCGAGGGGCAAATTTGTTTGAGGGTTCAAAATTTCAACGACACCGCGGTGCAGGTGAAGAAGTCATTGGCTACATGATTACGTATTAAAGCATGATTTACAAGGGATGAACAGTGGGGGAGATTTTAGGATAGAATTGTTCAAGGACACAATTAAGATTTGCCGTGTCAAACGCGAAGAAAGGTTTGTCCACCTCTGCGGTGACAAATGCTGTTCATGGGTTTTAAATTTCTTGAAAATCTATATGTTTCATGAACATTGTCGAGCTTTTGAAAGGTACTCCCCCACTGCTTTTTCTCTGTTCTTTTGTCTTTGTAGAGATTTGTTCTTAGTAAGTAAGTGTTACAACAAATAATTGAAATGTATTGGGGGTGGTGAAGAGAGAGATTTAAATAGTATTGGCCTTGGTAATTGTTTTATACTTGTTCTCGTTCTATAAAATAAATAATTTACAAGCTTTAAAGTAATCTTTTAAAGAAAAAGAACTTTTAATTAAGCGAATTCTAGAACCCAAGATTAGTCAAAGACAAAATTTTCCTTCTTTCTTTGTGTTTGTGATAAAGGAAGCATAAAGCTTTTGCAAAGAAAAGAAAAGACCCATTCTTTTTATTTGCTTTTGGCATCATAATCTGCAACCCATTTAGGTCCAATTATGGGTTGATATGAGGTTAAGGAATGGGAAAGATGTATCCTTAAACCAAATGGGGTTGCTTTGCAAGGCACAAATGGAAGAAAGCACAAAGGTAACAAAACTGTTTCTTCTTGAATGGCAAAGAGGCACCCTGTTCGATTCATATACCGGACAAGAAATCACCTTGTCCAATAAAAATTCTACTCTTATCTTTAGCAAAAGTTTTCTCCCAGAAACACTCTTACCTTAAAAGTAGGTGCACAAGTACACAAGGCAGTTCAGTAAAAAAAAATTATGTTGGTAAGTATGTGCTTTTTAAGCAAAAGTATTTTGGCAGATTATATACGACTTTGGCTAGCTTTTTGGTGCACTTGCACTTTCATTCCTGTCCCACATGCTCCCCCAGTCTCACAGCAATTTTTTATACACAGAATTGAAAGGGAAAAAATGGAAAAACAGAGCACCAATTATTGGGGACCTTTTGTCCGTACAGATAGGAAAGCTTTTGTTTCATCCATGGCACTGGTCTTGAGGTTCTTACTTTCATGCAACAGAAATAGAGATGAGTGTTGATTTTGTATTTTATTGGCTGGTACTAAATTGGAGGATTCATCTTAAGAGGCCTGCTCCTATTAGAATTAGCTGAAGGATAGAACCATTCACAAGACAGGCAATTTGGAAACTTACAGCACAAAATGAACAATGCTAGTAATTCTGAATTCAAAACCTTTGCTGCCAGGTTTTGTCTTAGAGAGAGAAAGAGAGTACAGAAATAACAAAAGGGGACAGAGGAGGGGAATTGGGTCGTGGATAATCGAAAGAAAGATACATGAGAATTCTCATGGAGAGCACTGCTCTAGTACCAGGTAACAACTTTCAGGGAACAATGCGGAAAAGGGTGAAGCAACCTTAAACCAGAACATTTCCAAGCAATGCTGAAGATGACAATTGCTGGGAACTGCTCATTTTCTGTTCAGATCACCCTGATTATTTGGAATTTGGAAGCTGCATTTCCTCTGATGTCACCTTCTTTCTTTGCAGCGCTCTTCCTGCTTTTGATGCTACTCTCAACACAGACTTGATTATAATGGATATCATCCTAACCTTGATCTGGCCTCTCTTTGGAGGTACCCTTGTCTTCTTTAGCCCACCTTGTGCCTTTGCCATAGCCATTGATGCCCAGTTAAAAACTTTAACAGGGTCTTTCAAAAAAAAAAAAGAAAAGAAAAGAAAACTTTAACAGGTTTCAGATGAAAGGAGGCAAGCTCAGAAAGAAAATACTTTGTTATTATAACTGAAAACTACAAAAATACAGCAGGAGGCTTCACAAAACGGTGTGGCAGATTCCGAGTGAAAATTGGGGGAGTCATGGTACTTTATATCCTCGGGCCAGTAGCTTGTCTCCCCCTTTTCCCTTTGTTTTTTCTTTTTCTTTTTTTTAAATCCTTTTTTGTTGCTGGAAAAAAAGGGGTTGACTGGCGGGGAATGACTTTGCTTTTCTTGCCTGGTTCTCAAGATTTTAACAGCGTAGTCGAATTTCCTTCTAACTTTTTGGCTGCCGAAACACGAAACCGACTGGATGACAATTGCCAAGCGAGCATATGCTTCTTTTCTTTCTCTTCATGTTTAATTTGAAACTTTCAAACAACTCAGATGTTAGAAAATATCTTTTTCTCAAGAGACTCAAAGATTCAGTCATTGAGCAAACCTGGAGTCAATATGACTAATGGTATTCCATATTGAAAGATAAATCTGCAAGAAACGTATTGTCCTTTTGTTCCCCTAATTTTGGTCATTGAGAAAATCATGCTAGCATGAGTACTTGAGCCATGGGTTTCAGGACTCATAATTTGAGTTGATCTTATCAACTATGAAGACTTCAACACATTCATGTATAGAATTATTGGCAAGGGAATTTCAGTTGTCTTTCAGCATAAGGATCCCTTCAAAATTGAAAGTACATTTGGTTGACGGAATAAACAAGAATAGAATAGAATAATTACTACGTGAGAATAGAATAGAATAATTATTATGTAGTTTGGTATGACAAATAAAATAAAATAAAAACAAGTATTATAACTTATTACAGTGTTTGGTTGTTAATAATAACTTTAAAATAAGAAAGAAATAGAAAATAAAAAGATAAAAATGTTTTTATTATATATATGATTATTTATTTTATTTTATTTTTAAATATTAATAATTTATAATTTAATAAAAATATTAATAACTTCTAAATTAAATATTAATATTTATTTATAATTTAATCATTAACAGTTTAAAAAATTAATATTTATTTAATTTAAATATTATTATCATTAATTTTTTTATTTTATTTTTTGAATATGAATAATTGAAAAATTAAATATTAATATTTTTTAAATATTAATATTGATAATTTATTTAAAATATTAATAATTGATCATTTAAATATTAATATTTTATTTATAATTTAACCATTAATATTGTAAAATACTAATATTTTATTTAATTTAAATATTATTATGATCAATTATTTTATTTTATTTTATTTGTAAATATTAATAATTGATAATATATTTATAATATTAATAATTTATCATTTAAATATTAATAT